>NC_069501.1:487547935-487847935 GCF_027579735.1 Bombina bombina | reverse complement strand
TCAGCAGGAATTGGCTGTCTTTATTTTATCCCTCCCTCTCTAGTGACTCTTGTGTGGAAAGATCCACATCTTGGGTAATCATTATCCCATACGTCACTAGCTCATGGACTCTTGCTAATTACATGAAAGAAAACATAATTTATGTAAGAACTTACCTGATAAATTCATTTCTTTCAAATTAGCAAGAGTCCATAAGGCCCGCCCTTTTTTGTGGTGGTTTTGATTTTTTTGTATAAAGCACAATTATTCCAATTCCTTATTTTATATGCTTTCGCACTTTTTTCTTATCACCCCACTTCTTGGCTATTCGTTAAACTGAATTGTGGGTGTGGTGAGGGGTGTATTTATAGGCATTTTAAGGTTTGGGAAACTTTGCCCCTCCTGGTAGGAAAGAAATGAATTTATCAGGTAAGTTCTTACATAAATTATGTTATTTTAACCCCTAATCTGCCGAACCGGACATTGCTGCCACTATAATAAACATATTAACCCCTAAACTGCCGCACTCCCGCATTGCAAACACTAGTTAACTATTATTAATCCCTAATCTGCCGTCCCTAACATCGCCGCCACCTACCTACATTTATTAACCCCTAATCTGCCGCCCTCAACGTCGCCGCCACTATATTAAATGTATTAACCCCTAAACCTAAGTCTAACCCTAACCCCCTCTAACTTAAATATAATTACAATAAATCTAAATAAAATTACTATCATTACCTAAATTATTCCTATTTAAAACTAAATACTTACCTATAAAATAAACTCTAAGATAGCTACAATATAACTAATAGTTACATTGTATCTAGCTTAGGGTTTATTTTTATTTTACAGGCAATCACCCTAACAAAATAAAAAGCCCTACCCTACACTAAATTACAAATAGCCCTTAAAAGGGCCTTTTGTGGGGCATTGCCCCAAAGTAATCAGCTCTTTTACCTGTAAAAAAAAGTACAAATACCCCCCCAAAATTAAAACCCACCACCCACACAACCAACCCTACTCTAAAACCCACCCAATCCCCCCTTAAAAAAACCTAACACTAACCCCTTGAAGATCACCTTACCGGGAGACATCTTCACCCAACCGGCAGAAGTGGTCCTCCAGATGGGCAGAAGTCTTCATCTAACCTGGCAGAAGTGGTCCTCTAGACGGGCAGAAGTCTTCATCCAGACAGCATCTTCTATCTTCATCCATCCGGTGCGGAGCGGGTCCATCTTCAAGACATCCAACGCGAAGCATCCTCATCTTTCCACGGCTTCTTGCTGAATGAAGGTTCCTTTAAGTGACGTCATCCAAGATGGTGTCCCTTCAATTCCGATTGGCTGAGGTAGAAAAAATCCTATTGGCTGATTGGAACAGCCAATAGAATGCCAGCTCAATCCTATTGGCTGATTGGATCAGCCAATAGGATTGAAGTTCAATCCTATTGGCTGATTGCATCGGCCGATAGGATTTTTTCTACCTTAATTCCAATTGGCTGAAAGAATTCTATCAGCCAATCGGAATTGAAGGGACGCCATCTTAGATGACGTCACTTAAAGGAACCTTCATTCAGCAAGAAGCCGTGGAAAGAAGAGGATGCTCCGCGTCGGATGAAATGAAGATGGACCTGCTCCGTGCCGGATGGATGAAGATAGTAGATGTCGTCTGGATTAAGACTTCTGCCATCTGGAGGACCACTTCTGCCCGGTTGGATGAAGACTTCTGCCTGTCTGGAGGACCACTTCTGCCCGTTTGGGTGAAGACGTCTCCTGGTAAGGTGATCTTCAAGGGGTTAGTGTTAGGTTTTTTAAGGGGGGATTGGGTGGGTTTTAGAGTAGGGTTGGTTGTCTGGGTGGTGGGTTTTAATGTTGGGGGGGTATTTGTACTTTTTTTTTTTACAGGTAAAAGAGCTGATTACTTTGGGGCAATGCCCCGCAAAAGGCCCTTTTAAGGGCTATTTGTAATTTAGAGTAGGGTAGGGCTTTTTTTATTTTGGGGGGCTTTTTTATTTTGTTAGGGGGATTAGAGTAGGTGTAATTAGTTTAAAAATCTTGTAATTTGTTTATTATTTTCTGTAATTTAGTGATTTCTTTTTTTCGTACTTTAGATAATTTTATTTAATTGTAATTAATTGTATTTAATTTAGGTAATTAATTTAAAGGGACATGAAACCCAATTTTTTTCTTTCGTGATTTAGAAAGAGAATGTCATTTCTAATTTACTTCTATTATCTAATTTGATTCATTCTCTTGAAATCACTTGCTGAAAAGCATATCTAGATATGCTCAGTAGTTGCTGATTGGTTGCTGCACATAGAGGCCTTGTGTGATTGGCTCACACATGTGCATTGCTATTTCTTTAACAAAGGATATCTAAAGAATTGAGCAAATTAGATAATAGACGTAAATTGGAAAGTTGTTAAAAATTGCATGCCCTATCTGAATCATGAAAGTTTAATTTTGACTAGACTGTCCCTTTAATTGTAGTGTAGTGTTAGGTGTAATTGTAACTTAGGTTAGGTTTTATTTTACAGGTAAATTTGTATTTATTTTAGCTAGGTAGTTATTAAATAGTTAATAACTATTTAATAACTATTCTACCTAGTTAAAATAAATACAAAGTTGCCTGTAAAATAAAAATAAACCCTAAGCTAGATACAATGTAACTATTAGTTATATTGTAGCTATGTTAGGGTTTATTTTATAGGTGAGTATTTAGTTTTAAATAGGAATAATTTAGGTAATGATAGGAATTTTATTTAGATTTATTGTAATTATATTTAAGTTAGGGGGGTTAGGGTTAGACTTAGGTTTAAGGGTTAATACATTTAATATAGTGGCGGCGATGTTGGGGGCGGCAGATTAGGGGTTAAGAAATGTAGGTAGGTGGCGGCAACATAGGGGCGGCAGATTAGGGGTTAATAAATAAAATGTAGGTGTCGGCGATGTTGGGGGCGGCAGATTAGGGGTTCGAAAGTATAATGTAGGTGGCGGCGGTGGTGGAGCGGCAGATTAGGGGTTAATAAATATAATGCAGGTGTCGGCGATGTCGGGGGCGTCAGATTAGGGGTTAATAAGTGTAAGATTAGAGGTGTTTAGACTCGGGTTTCATGTTAGGGTGTTAGGTGTAGACATAAATTTTATTTCCCCATATAAATCAATGGGGCTGCGTTAGGAGCTTTACGCTGCTTTTTTGCAGGTGTTAGGTTTTTTTTCAGTCGGCTCTCCCCCATTGATTCCTATGGGGAAATCATGCACGAGCACGTTTTACCAGCTCACCGCTAACGTAAGCATCGCTGGTATTGAGGTGAGATGTGGAGCTAAATTTTGCTCTACACTCACTTTTTTGCAGCTAACGACAGGTTTGTAAAAACCCGTAATACCAGCGCTGTCTGCAAGTGAGCGGTGAGCATAAACTACTCGTTAGCACCGCACACCCTCTAACGCAAAACTCATAATCTAGGCGCAAGATTGCACAAGGTTAATCATGACAGCTAGAAGCTCAAATGTGTAGCCTTAGGCAAGATGCATGCACATAGCCAGCAACTATTTTAAGAGTTTACATGACCATATTTCAAACCATATTAAAAACTTGTCACAGACAACTTACATACCTTTCATCAGCTGCAAATGTCCTCAGAGTGTGACCCCTGTAACAGGACAGGAAGATAGAAAAGAAGGCCTAGATTTGGAGTTCGGCGGTAAAAGGGCTGTTAACGCTCCGCAGGCTTTTTTCTGGCCGCACCATAAATTTAACTCTGGTATCGAGAGTTAAAACAAATGCTGCGTTAGGCTCCAAAAAAGGAGCGTAGAGCATTTTTACCGCAAAAGCAACTCTCGATACCAGAGTTGCTTACGGACGCGGCCGGCCTCAAAAACGTGCTCGTGCACGATTCTCCCATAGGAAACAATGGGACTGTTTGAGCTGAAAAAAAACCTAACACCTGCAAAAAAGCAGCGTTCAGCTCCTAACGCAGCCCCATTGATTCCTATGGGGAAACACTTCCTACGTCTGCACCTAACACCCTAACATGTACCCCGAGTCTAAACACCCCTAATCTTACACTTATTAACCCCTAATCTGCCGCCCCCGCTATCGCTGACCCCTGCATATTTTTTTTAACCCCTAATCTGCCGCTCCGTAAAACGCCGCCACCTACGTTATCCCTATGTACCCCTAATCTGCTGCCCTAACATCGCCGACCCCTATGTTATATTTATTAACCCCTAATCTGCCCCCCACAACGTCGCCGACACCTACCTACACTTATTAACCCCTAATCTGCCGAGCGGACCTGAGCGCTACTATAATAAAGTTATTAACCCCTAATCCGCCTCACTAACCCTATCATAAATAGTATTAACCCCTAATCTGCCCTCCCTAACATCGCTGACACCTACCTTCAATTATTAACCCCTAAACTTCCGATCGGAGCTCACCGCTATTCTAATAAATGTATTAACCCCTAAAGCTAAGTCTAACCCTAACACTAACACCCCCCTAAGTTAAATATAATTTACATCTAACGAAATTAATTAACTCTTATTAAATAACTTATTCCTATTTAAAGCTAAATACTTACCTGTAAAATAAATCCTAATATAGCTACAATATAAATTATAATTATATTATAGCTATTTTAGGATTAATATTTATTTTACAGGCAACTTTGTAATTATTTTAACCAGGTACAATAGCTATTAAATAGTTATTAACTATTTAATAGTTACCTAGTTAAAATAATAACAAATTTACCTGTAAAATAAATCCTAACCTAAGTTATAATTAAACCTAACACTACCCTATCAATAAAATAATTAAATAAACTACCTACAATTACCTACAATTAACCTAACACTACACTATCAATAAATAAATTAAACACAATTGCTACAAATAAATACAATTAAATAAACTAACTAAAGTACAAAAAATAAAAAAGAACTAAGTTACAGAAAATAAAAAAATATTTACAAACATAAGAAAAATATTACAACAATTTTAAACTAATTACACCTACTCTAAGCCCCCTAATAAAATAACAAAGCCCCCCAAAATAAAAAATTCCCTACCCTATTCTAAATTAAAAAAGTTACAAGCTCTTTTACCTTACCAGCCCTGAACAGGGCCCTTTGCGGGGCATGCCCCAAGAATTTCAGCTCTTTTGCCTGTAAAAGAATAAATACAATACCCCCCCCCCCCCCAACATTACAACCCACCACCCACATACCCCTAATCTAACCCAAACCCCCCTTAAATAAACCTAACACTAAGCCCCTGAAGATCTTCCTACCTTGTCTTCACCATCCAGGTATCACCGATCCGTCCTGGCTCCAAGATCTTCATCCAACCCAAGCGGGGGTTGGCGATCCATAATCCGGTGCTCCAAAGTCTTCCTCCTATCCGGCAAGAAGAGGACATCCGGACCGGCAAACATCTTCTCCAAGCGGCATCTTCGATCTTCTTCCATCCGGTGCGGAGCGGGTCCATCTTGAAGCAGGCGACGCGGATCCATCCTCTTCTTCCGATGTCTCCCGACTAATGACGGTTCCTTTAAGGGACGTCATCCAAGATGGCGTCCCTCGAATTCCGATTGGCTGATAGGATTCTATCAGCCAATCGGAATTAAGGTAGGAATTTTCTGATTGGCTGATGGAATCAGCCAATCAGAATCAAGTTCAATCCGATTGGCCGATCCCATCAGCCAATCAGATTGAGCTCGCATTCTATTGGCTGATCGGAACAGCCAATAGAATGCAAGCTCAATCTGATTGGCTGATTGGATCAGCCAATCGGATTGAACTTGATTCTGATTGGCTGATTCCATCAGCCAATCAGAAAATTCCTACCTTAATTCCGATTGGCTGATAGAATCCTATCAGCCAATCGGAATTCGAGGGACGCCATCTTGGATGACGTCCCTTAAAGGAACCGTCATTAGTCGGGAGACATCGGAAGAAGAGGATGTTCCGCGTCGCCTGCTTCAAGATGGACCCGCTCCGCACCGGATGGAAGAAGATCGAAGATGCCGCTTGGAGAAGATGTTTGCCGGTCCGGATGTCCTCTTCTTGCCGGATAGGAGGAAGACTTTGGAGCCTCTTCTGGACCGGATTATGGATCGCCAACCCCCGCTTGGGTTGGATGAAGATCTTGGAGCCAGGACGGATCGGTGATACCTGGATGGTGAAGACAAGGTAGGAAGATCTTCAGGGGCTTAGTGTTAGGTTTATTTAAGGGGGGTTTGGGTTAGATTAGGGGTATGTGGGTGGTGGGTTGTAATGTTGGGGGGGGGGGGGTATTGTATTTATTCTTTTACAGGCAAAAGAGCTGAAATTCTTGGGGCATGCCCCGCAAAGGGCCCTGTTCAGGGCTGGTAAGGTAAAAGAGCTTGTAACTTTTTAAATTTAGAATAGGGTAGGGAATTTTTTATTTTGGGGGGCTTTGTTATTTTATTAGGGGGCTTAGAGTAGGTGTAATTAGTTTAAAATTGTTGTAATATTTTTCTTATGTTTGTAAATATTTTTTTATTTTCTGTAACTTAGTTCTTTTTTATTTTTTGTACTTTAGCTAGTTTATTTAATTGTATTTATTTGTAGCAATTGTGTTTAATTAATGTATTGATAGTGTAGTGTTAGGTTAATTGTAGGTAATTGTAGGTAGTTTATTTAATTATTTTATTGATAGGGTAGTGTTAGGTTTAATTATAACTTAGGTTAGGATTTATTTTACAGGTAAATTTGTTATTATTTTAACTAGGTAACTATTAAATAGTTAATAACTATTTAATAGCTATTGTACCTGGTTAAAATAATTACAAAGTTGCCTGTAAAATAAATATTAATCCTAAAATAGCTATAATATAATTATAATTTATATTGTAGCTATATTAGGATTTATTTTACAGGTAAGTATTTAGATTTAAATAGGAATAATTTATTTAATAAGAGTTAATTAATTTCGTTAGATAAAAATTATATTTAACTTAGGGGGGTGTTAGTGTTAGGGTTAGACTTAGCTTTAGGGGTTAATCCATTTATTAGAATAGCGGTGAGCTCCGATCGGAAGTTTAGGGGTTAATAATTGAAGGTAGGTGTCGGCGATGTTAGGGAGGGCAGATTAGGGGTTAATACTATTTATGATCGGGTTAGTGAGGCGGATTAGGGGTTAATAACTTTATTATAGTAGCGCTCAGGTCCGCTCGGCAGATTAGGGGTTAATAAGTGTAGGCAGGTGTCGGCGACGTTGAGGGGGGCAGATTAGGGGTTAATAAATATAATATAGGGGTCGGCGGTGTTAGGGGCAGCAGATTAGGGGTACATAGGGATAACGTAGGTGGCGGCGATTTGCGGTCGGAAGATTAGGGGTTAATTATTGTAAGTAGCTGGTGGCGACGTTGTGGGGGGCAGGTTAGGGGTGAATAAATATAATACAGGGGTCGGCGGGGTTAGGGGCAGCAGATTAGGGGTACATAAGTATAACGTAGGTGGCGGTCGGCAGATTAGGGGTTAAAAATTTTAATCGAGTGGCGGCGGTGTGGGGGGAGCTCGGTTTAGGGGTACATAGGTAGTTTATGGGTGTTAGTGTACTTTAGGGTACAGTAGTTAAGAGCTTTATAAACCGGCGTTAGCCAGAAAGCTCTTAACTCCTGCTATTTTCAGGCGGCTGGAATTTTGTCGTTAGAGCTCTAACGCTCACTGCAGAAACGACTCTAAATACCAGCGTTAGAAAGATCCCATTGAAAAGATAGGATACGCAAATGGCGTAGGGGGATCTGCGGTATGGAAAAGTCGCGGCTGAAAAGTGAGCGTTAGACCCTTTAATCACTGACTCCAAATACCAGCGGGCGCCCAAAACCAGCGTTAGGAGCCTCTAACGCTGGTTTTGACGGCTACCGCCGAACTCCAAATCTAGGCCGAAGAAAGGGAAAAAAAAACCATCACTTATCCTGGCTGTAAGACTGTAACCTGGTTGTTACTAGCAATAAGTGAATATCTGATTAATGAGATTTACTTCTGCTATTGATGTTTTTGTAAATAATATATGATAAAGTGTTATATAATCCAACTTTGTTTTAAGCCATTACTCTTCCATCTCTGTCAATAAATTAAATTTAGAAGTTTGTGGAACAGCCAAAGCCCTGCGTGTTCCCCTATTTATACAAATCTGCTCTGAGGATGGTGGGAAGTGACCAGTGTTTTTGTAATAAATTTTGAGATTTTAACAAATAAGTCATTTTATAGTCCCAATATATAGAAGACATTATGATGATCTGTGTACAGACCATTTTTTTTTATCTATAATGATTAATAATAATGATCTATTTCAACTAAAACAAATGTATATTTCTTAGTTTTAGTTAACATACACCTAGATTACGAGTTTTGAGCACTATTGGGAAAGTAAAGAACACCACAAAAGTTGCGTTATTTAACCCCCTATAGCGCTGCCATTACAAGTTTAAAAAACCCCGGCTTGTGCGGGCAATATGGCTGCGTTGAGCTCCATACCGCACACAAAAGCAGTAGTGTTTTGACGTGCTCGTGCACGCTTTCCCCATAGACATCAATAGGGATAGCCGGCAAAAAAAGTTTAACACCTGCGATTGCAGAAACAAAAGCTCTGTAACGCAGCCCCATTGATGTCTATGGGGAAAAAGAAACTACAGTTTAAACCTAACACCCTAACATAAACCCTGAGTCTAAACACCCCTGAACTACGCCTGCCTACAGTTATTAACCCCTAATCTGCCGCTCCCAATATCGCCGCCACCTAAATAAAATTATTAACCCCTAATCTGCTGCTCCTGATATCGCCGCCACTATATTAAAGTTATTAACCCCTATTCCGCCGCCCCCAATATTGCCACCACCTAAATAAAGCTATAAACCCATAAACCTCTGGCCTCCCACATCACTACAACAAAATAAATCTATTAACCCCTAAACTGCTAGCCCCCCGCATCGCAACAACCTAAATTAAACTATTAACCCCTAAACCTAACGTAACCCTAACCCCCCTAACGTTAACATAATTAAACTGGATCTAAATTAAACTTAAAATTATTAACTATTGGCTAGATTATGAGTTTTGTGGTAAGAGCTGCTCGGTGCTAACTTGAAAGTTATTGTCGCCGCTCACCTTCCTCTAGCGCTGCTAATACAGGTTTACAAAAACCCAGCGTTTTTCAGGCAATATTGCAGCGTAAAGCAAAATTGATCTCCATACAGCACTCCAATACCAGTGTTGCTTTGAGCTGGTTTTACGTGCTCGTGCACGATTTCCCCATAGACATCAATGGGGAGAGCCGGTTAAAAAAAGCCTAACACCTACAATAAAGGAGCGTAAAGCTCTGTAACGCAGCCCCATTGATTCCTATGGGGAAACAAAATGTATGTTTACACCTAACACCCTAACATAAACCCCGAGCCTAAACACCCCTAATCTGCCGCCCCTGACTTCGCCTCCACCTACATTATACTTATTAACCCCTAATTTGCTGCCCCAATATCGCCACCACCTACCTACACTTATTAACCCCTAATCTGCCGCCCCCAATGTCGCCGCCATCTACATTACAGTTATTAACCCCTAATCTGCTGCCCCCAATGTCGCCGCCACCTACCTACACTTATTAACCCCTAATCTGCCACCCCAACGTCTCAGCCACTATACTAAAGTTATTAACCCCTAAACCTAACCCTAACACCCACTAACTTTAATGTAATTAAAATAAATCTAAATAAAACCTACTATCATTAACTAAATTATTCCTATTTAAAACTAAATACTTACCTATAAAATAAACCCTAAGCTAGCTACAATATAACTAATAGTTACATTGTAGCTATCTTAGGTTTTATTTTTATTTCACAGCTAAGTTTGTATTTATTTTAACTCGGTAGAATAGTTAGTAAATAGTTATTAACTATTTACTAGCTACCTAGTTAAAATAAATACAAATTTACCTGTAAAATAAAACCCGTCTTACACTAACACCTAACCTTACACTAGAATTAAATAAATTACATTAATTAAATACAATTAACTAAACTACACAAAAAACAAACACTAAATTACACAAAATAAAAAAGAAATGATCAAATATTTAAACTAATTACACCTAATCTAATAGCCCTATCAAAATAAAAAAGCCCCCCAAAATAAAAAAAACCCTAGGCTAAACTAAACTGCCAATAGCCCTTAAAAGGGCCTTTTGCGGGGCATTGCCCCAAAGAAATCAGCTCTTTTACCTGTAAAAAAAAGTACAAACAACCCCCCAACAGTAAAACCCACCACCCACACAACCACCCAAACCCAAATAAAAACCTATCTTAAAAACCTAAACTCCCCATTGCCCTGAAAAGGACATTTGTATGGGTATTGCCCTTAAAAAGGACATTTAGCTCTTTTTCCACCCAAACCCTAATCTAAAAATAAAACACACCCAATAAACCCTTAATAAAACCTAACACTAACCACCGAAGGTCCACATACAGTTTTTGAAGACCCGACATCCATCCTCAACGAAGCGGCAGAAGTTTTCATCCAAGCGGCAAGAAGTCCTCAATGAAGCCGGGAGAAGTCTTCATTCAAGCGGACTGAAGTCTTCATCCAAGCCGGCAGAAGTCTTCATCCAGACAGCATCTTCTATCTTCATCTATCCGGTGCGGAGCGGCTCCATCTTCAAGACATCCGGCGCGGAGCATCCTCTTCTTACGACTGCGACTGAAGAATGAAGGTTCCTTTAAGGGACGTCATCCAAGATGGTGTCCCTTGAATTCTGATTGGCTGATAGAATTCTATCAGCCAATCGGAATTAAAGGTGAAAAAATCCTATTGGCTGATGCAAAGAGCTAATAGGATTGAGCTCACATTCTATTGGCTGATTGGAACAGAATTCTATCAGCCAATCGGAATTCAAGGGACTCCATCTTGAATGACGTCCCTTAAAGGAACCTTTATTCTTCAGTCACTGTCGTAAGAGGATGCTCCGCGCCGGATGTCTTGAAGATAGAGCCGCTCCGCTACGGATAGATGAAGATAGAAGATGCTGTCTGGATGAAGACTTCTGCTGGTTTGGATGAAGACTTCGTCCCGCTTGGATGAAGACTTCTCCTGGCTTCGTTGAGGACTTCTTGCCGCCTGGATCAAGACTTCTGCCGCTTCATTGAGGATGGATGTCGGGTCTTCAAAAACTGTAAGTGGATCTTAGGGGGTTAGTGTTAGGTTTTATTAAGGGTTTATTGGGTGGGTTTTGTTTTTAGATTAGGGTTTGGGCGGAAAAAGAGCTAAACGACCTTTTAAGGGCAATGCCCATACAAATGCCCTTTTCAGGGCAATGGGGAGCTTTTACAGGTAAAATAGCTGATTTCTTTGGGGCAATGCCCCCAAAAGGCCCTTTTAAGGGCTATTGGCAGTTTAGTTTAGCATAGGGTTTTCTTATTTTGGGGGTACATTTTTATTTTGATAGGGCTATTAGATTAGGTGTAATTAGTTTAAATATTTGATAATTTATTTTTTATTTTGTGTAATTTAGTGGGTTTTTTTTTGTAATTTAGTCAATTGTATTTAATTAATGTAATTTATTTAATTGTAGTGTAAGGTTAGGTGTTAGTGTAAGACAGGTTAGGTTTTATTTTACAGGTAAATTTGTATTTATTTTAGATAGGTAGTTAGTAAATAGTTAATAACTATTTACTAACTAGTGTACCTAGTTAAAATAAATACAAACTTGCCTGTGAAATAAAAATAAAACCTAAGATAGCTACATTGTAACTCTCAGTTATATTGTAGCTAGCTTAGGGTTTATTTTATAGGTAAGTATTTAGTTTTAAATAGGAATTATTTAGTTATTAATAGTAGGTTTTATTTAGATTTATTTTAATTACATTAAAGTTAGTGGATGTTAGGGTTAGGTTTAGGGGTTAATAACTTTAGTATAGTGGCGGCAACGTTGGGGGCGGCAGATTAGGGGTTAATAAGTGTAGGTAGGTGGCGGCGATGTCGGGGGCGGCAGATTAGGGGTTAATAACAGAAATGTAGGTTGCGGTGATGTTAGGGACAGCAGATTAGGGGTTAATAATATTTAACTAGTGTTTGCGATGTGGGAGTGCGGCAGTTTAGGGGTTAATATGTTTATTCTAGTGGCGGCGATGTCCGGAGCAGCAGATTAGAGGTTAATAATTTTATTATATTGTTTGCGATGTGGGAGGGCCTCTGTTTAGGAGTTAATAGGTAGTTTATGGGTGTTAGTGTACTTTTTAGCACTTTAGTTTTGAGTTTTATGTTACGGAGTTGTAGCATAAAACCCATAACTACTGACTTTCAGTTTATGGTATGGATCTTGACGGTATAGGCTGTACTGCTCACTTTTTGGCCTCCCAGGCAGACTCGTAATACCGGCGCAAAGGAAGTCCCATTAAAAAAGGACTTTTTGAAAGCTGCGGTAGTTACGTTGCGTTACGGCCAAAAAAGTGTGCCGTAAACCTAAACCTGCAGGACTTGTAATACCAGCGGTAGTGAAAAAGAGCCTTAAAAATGCTTTTTTACTCATACCGCAAAACTCGTAATCTAGCTGTATATAAACTTTTTCACCCCTAAACCGCCAGCCCCCACATCACAACAACCTAAATTAAACTATTAACCCCGAACCCTAAACATAACCCTAACACCCCCTAACTTTAAAATAATTAAAATAGATCTAAATTAAAGTTACAATTATTAACTAAATAATTCCTAGTTAAAACTAAATACTTACCAGTGAAATAAAACCGAAGCTAGCTACAATATAACTTTATAGTTATATTGTAGCTAGCTTAGATTTAATTTTTATTTCACAGGTAAGTTTGTATTTATTTTAACTAGGTAGACTAGTTAGTAAAAAGTTATTAACTATTTACTAACTACCTAGTTAAAATAAATACAAACTTACCTGTCACATAAAACCTAACCTGCCTTACACTAAAATCTAACATTGCAAAAAATAAAAAACCTACCATTACAAAAAAAACAAATGAAATTATCCAAAAAAAATTAAGATTATTTCTATTCTAATACCCTTAAAAAAACACCCCAAAATATAAAAAGCCTAATCTAGCATAAACTACCAAGGGCCCTTAACACTATACAACCCCCCAAACTACCAAGGGCCCTTAAAAGGGCATTTTGTATGGCATTGCCCTAAGTTAAACAGCTCTTTTGCTACAAAAAATAAAACACCCCCTAAAAAACATAATTTATGTAAGAACTTACCTGATAAATTCATTTATTTCATATTAGCAAGAGTCCATGAGCTAGTGACGTATGGGATATACATTCCTACCAGGAGGGGCAAAGTTTCCCAAACCTCAAAATGCCTATAAATACACCCCTCACCACACCCACAAATCAGTTTAACGCATAGCCAAGAAGTGGGGTGATAAGACAAAAGTGCGAAAGCATAAAAAATAAGGAATTGGAATAATTGTGCTTTATACAAAAAAATCATAACCACCACAAAAAAGGGTGGGCCTCATGGACTCTTGCTAATATGAAAGAAATGAATTTATCAGGTAAGTTCTTACATAAATTATGTTTTCTTTCATGTAATTAGCAAGAGTCCATGAGCTAGTGAGGTATGGGATAATGAATACCCAAGATGTGGATCTTCCACGTAAGAGTCACTAGAGAGGGAGGGATAAAATAAAGACAGCCAATTCCGCTGAAAATAATCCACACCCAAAATAAAGTTTAAATCTTATAATGAAAAAAACTGAAATTATAAGCAGAAGAATCAAACTGAAACAGCTGCCTGAAGTACTTTTCTACCAAAAACTGCTTCAGAAGAAGAAAACACATCAAAATGGTAGAATTTAGTGAAAGTATGCAAAGAAGACCAAGTTGCTGCTTTGCAAATCTGATCAACCGAAGCTGCATTCCTAAACGCCCAGGAAGTAGAAACTGACCTAGTAGAATGAGCTGTAATCCTTTGAGGCGGAGTTTTACCCGACTCGCAGTGGCGTCGCTACAGGGGGGCAAGGGGGGGCATTTGCCCCCCCTAGAAAAAGGCTTGCCCCACCATTTGCCCCCCCGCCAGCCCCAGGCTGCAGTATTGTTGATTTAAAAAAAAAAAGTGTTTTAATTCCTATTGTGCCCTCCACCAAATGGTCATCATGTGACCACAATTTCACCCAATACCGGCACAGTCAGTCAGTGCAGTTATTGGCGCATGTGACTACATGTGCTGTGTAAACTGGCCTGACTCTCTCAGTGCGGACAGCGAGGCATGCGGCTGGGGAACAGCTGTGGCAAAGTGTCTCTGAGGACGCTTTCATGACGCCAGTGATCTAGGTCTCTAGTCCAGGAGGTGGGTATCTGACATAGAGTGACTGTGTGAGTGTGTATTTACGAAGCAGTGAGCACCATAACATTATGTAAATAGTTTAAAAAAAAAATGCATAACATTTGAGGTACATTTAATATTATTAAATCCGGTGTTAGCAATGTGATTGTATTACAATCACACTGCTAATACCGGATTTAATAATAACTCTATGTAGATTGAATTTGTCACTGACTCACTGATAATCATGGTAATTGTCCTGCTGCCCCCTCCCTTCATTGAAGTTTACATGTGTGCGTTTATTTTAATTTGTGACATATTTGTATAATTTCACCAGCATTTTATAATAAAGTGTGTTTATAACAATATTTTAAAATATCGCAGTGCTGACATTGGGTGATAGTGATACACAGTGACAGTGTCAATTTACATACATTTTGTCCTGTAATATATATGCAAACTTTTTTTTTATTTAGCTATAAAATGTGTTCTATTTGGATCAACTGTCTAAATTTCTTTGCAAAGTTCAAGAACAAAAATGAACAGCTCAGTAACTAAGAGAAGTCTGGAATTGTTTTGTAGGCTGTGGGGGCGCATGTCTGAGCCGGCACCATAGATAAAAAATGTACATCAAAACAAACGGCCTGAGTGTCAAGAGCTTTACGTGCAGGCAGCAGGGTCCTGTAAGGGGAGAAGTCAGGAATTGTTTTGCAGGCTGTGGGGGCGTGTGTCTGAGCCGGCACCATAGATAAAAAATGTACATCAAAACAAACAGCCTGAGTGTCAAGAGCGGTACGTGCAGGGTCCTGTAAGGGGATACAGCTCAAGTCTCCCACACAAAGATCGTTTAAAGGTACATATGCCAGCACTCATTAATTGTTATACAAAGAAGGCAGAGCACAACTAGTTCACAATGAGTGAGACTGGGAGCTCTTCAAGACAGTGCAGCACATTGTTAGAAATGGAAAACCTGTATGTTATGCAGTGCTATAAGGGCAGTGACCTACATTAACACCCTTATGGTGGGTCCAGCAGCCATAAAACTGCAATCTCATTACATGCAGTTCAGTGGGTTACTAATGTATATGTAAGTAGTGATGCTCCTGGGGTCACTAAATTGGATTAGGTGACTGTACTGCTTGATTTATTCCTCATATTGTTTCTCACTCAAGCTTTTCATAAAGTTTTTATTGTTTTCCATGTTTTTATTTATAAACAGTCAGTGTCTATGTGTCTATATGTGTGTGTCTGTTATGTGTGGCTATGTTTGTATGTCTTAGTTTTATGTGTGCCTATGTATATGTGTGTGCACCTCTGTTTGTGTGTCTGTGTGCTTCTGCACATCTGTGTTTATGTATTAGTGTGTGCTTATCTGTGTTTATCTATGTGTATGTTGTGTAGTGTGTGTGTACATGTATATGTGTATGCTGTGTGTGTATATGTAGTGTGTGTGGAATGCTGTGTAGTGTGTGAATGTGTATGCTGTGTAGTGTGTGAACGTGTGTATGTGTATGCGATGTAGTGTCTGTGTGTATATGTGTATGCTCTGTAGTGTGTGAATGTGTATGCTGTGCAGTGTGATTGTGTGCATGTGTATGCTATATAGTGTGTGTGAATATGTGTGTGCTGTGTAGTGTGTGAACGTGTGTATGTGTATGCGATGTAGTGTCTGTGTGTATATGTGTATGCTCTGTAGTGTGTGAATGTGTATGCTGTGCAGTGTGATTGTGTGCGTGTGTATGCTATATAGTGTGTGTGAATATGTGTGTGCTGTGTAGTGTGTGAATGTGTGTATATGTGTGTGTATGCTATGTAGTGTGTGAATGTGTGTATATGTGTGTGTATATGGAATTTGTGTAATTTAGGATATTTTTGTTAAATGTGAATGTATGTACTAGAAAATAAATACACACACACACATTCACACAGCATACACATATATACATACACACACTACACATATATACACACATATTCACACACACACACTACACAGCATACACATATGCACACACATATTCACACACACTACACAGTATACACATATTCACACACACTACACAGCATACACATTCACACACTACACAGCATACACATATACACACACACACATTGTGTAGTGTGTGAATGTGTGTGTGTGTATATGGGTATGCTGTGTAGTGTGTGTGTATGCTATGTAGTGTGTGAATGTGTGTGTATATGTGTATGCTGTGTAGCGTGTGAATGTGTGTGTATGCTATGTAGTGTGTGAATGTGTGTGTGTATGCTATGTAGTGTGTGAATGTGTGTGTGTGTATATGTGTATGCTGTGTAGTGTGTGAATGTGTATGCTGTGTAGTGTGTGTGACTGTGTATGCTGTGTAGTGTGTGTGTGAATGTGTGTGTGTATATGTGTATGCTGTGTAGTGTGTGTGAATGTGTGTGTGTATGCTGTGTAGTGTATGTATATATGTGTATGCTGTGTGAATGTGTGTGTGTATTTATTTATTTTCTAGTACATACATTCACATTTAACAAAAATATCCTAAATTACACCTACAGTAGAGAATATATTTTTTTACACTGACTACTAATTAAAGGGACAGGAAACCCCAACATTTTCTTTCATAATTCAGAGCATGGGATGTGATTTTAAACAACTTTCTAACTTCTGTTATCTAATTTTCTTTGTATCCTTTGTTGAAAGTCATACCTAGGTAGGCTCAGGAATATCAATGCACTACTGGCAGTAGCCTGTGGTTTAAAGGGCTCCACTAAATGTGAGCAATTTTTCTTCCAGTCCTCAGTATTACCCAACTGTCTTATACACACACATAAACACTGGCATATACACTAGAATTTACAACTTTTCTTCAAGCCCAACCAGAACACTAAAGGGCAATCATCAAAAAAAAACTGAATAAAATGGCTAAATCTGGATCACAACTTCATCATAAACCTGGGCACATAATTCAAAACCCAAACTGTCCGGGTCAATCCTGGACAGGTGGCAACTCCTATATATACACACATAAAGACTGACATATACACAGACACATAAAGACTGACATATATACACACACACATAAACACTGACATATTTACACACACATAACACTGACATATATATACACATACACACACACAAAACATAAAGACTGACATATACACACACACACACACACACATAAACACTGACATATACACACACACACTGACATATATATACACATACACACACACACTGACATATATATACACATACACACACACACACACACACACACACTGACATATATATACACATACACATAAACACTGACATATATACACACACACCACATAAACACTGACATATATACACATAAACACTGACATTTATATACACACACATATACATAAACACTGACATATATATATACACACACAAATACTGACATATATACACACACACAAAACATAAAGACTGACATATATACACACACATAAACACTGACAGACATACATACACTGACTTATACACACACACACACACACTGACATACACACATATACCAAAAATTGCAGCGTGGCGCTAATGTTCGGGTTTGGCTTGAAGAAAAGGTGGTAACCCTACACGAGGCAGCCGCCTAATTATTAGTGCCCCCCCAGTTTTGACTGTTATATCTATGCGCCCCCCCTATATTTTGTTCCTAGAGTCGCCACTGCCGACTCGACATAAGCATGATGAATCAAAGACTTTAACCAAGATGCCAAAGAAATGGCAGAGGCCTTCTGACCTTTCCTAGAACCGGAAAAGATAACAAATAGACTAGAAGTCTTTCGGAAATTTTTAGTAGCTTCAACATAATATTTCAAAGCTCTAACTACATCCAAAGAATGCAACGATCTTTCCTTAGAATTCTTAGGATTAGGACACAATGAAGGAACCACAATTTCTCTACTAATGTTATTAGAATTCACAACCTTAGGTAAAAATTTAAAAGAAGTTCGCAACACCGCCTTATCCTGATGAAAAATCAGAAAAGGAGACTCACAAGAAAGAGCAGATAATCCAGAAACTCTTCTAACAGAAGAGATGGCCAAAAGAAACAAAACTTTCCAAGAAAGTAATTTAATGTCCAGCGAATGCATAGGTTCAAACGGAGGAGCTTGAAGAGCCCCCCAGAACCAAATTCAAACTCCAAGGAGGAGAAATTGACTTAATAACAGGTTTTATACGAACCAAAGCTTGTGCAAAACAATGAATATCAGGAAGACTAGCAATCTTTCTGTGAAAAAGAACAGAAAGAGCAGAGATTTGTCCTTTCAAGGAACTTGCAGACAAACCTTTATCCAAACCATCCTGAAGAAACTGTAAAATTCTAGGAATTCTAAAAGAATGCCAAGAAAAATGATGAGAAAGACACCAAGAAATGTAAATCTTCCAGACTCGATAATATATCTTCCTAGATACAGATTTACGAGCCTGTAACATAGTATTAATCACAGAGTCAGAGAAACCTCTATGACTGAGAATCAAGCGTTCAATCTCCATACCTTCAAATTTAAGGATTTGAGATCCTGATGGAAAAAAGGACCTTGCGATAGAAGGTCTGGTCTTAACGGAAGAGTCCACGGTTGGCAAGTGGCCATCCGGACAAGATTCGCATACCAAAACCTGTGAGGCCATGCTGGAGCCACCAGCAGAACAAACGAGCACTCCTTTAGAATCTTGGAAATTACTCTTGGAAGAAGAACTAGAGGCTGAAAGATATAGGCAGGATGATACTTCCAAGGAAGTGACAATGCATCCACTGCCTCCGCCTGAGGATCCCTGGATCTGGACAGATACCTGGGAAGTTTCTTGTTTAGATGAGAAGCCATCAGATCTATTTCTGGAAGTCCCCACATTTGAACAATCTGAAGAAATACCTCTGGGTGAAGAGACCATTCGCCCGGATGTAACGTTTGGCGACTGAGATAATCCGCTTCCCAATTGTCTATACCTGGGATATGGACCGCAGAAATTAGACAGGAGCTGGATTCCGCCCATACCAATATTCGAGATACTTCTTTCATAGCCAGAGGACTGTGAGTCCCTCCTTGATGATTGACATATGCCACAGTCGTGACATTGTCCGTCTGAAAACAAATGAACGACTCTCTCTTTAGAAGAGGCCATGACTGAAGAGCTCTGAAAATTGCACGGAGTTCCAAAATATTGATTGTTAATCTCACCTCCTGAGATTCCCAAACCCCTTGTGCTGTCAGAGACCCCCAAACAGCTCCCCAACCTGTCAGACTTGCATCTGTTGAAATCACAGTCCAGGTTGGAAGAACAAAAGAAGCCCCCTGAACTAAACGATGGTGGTCTGTCCACCACGTCAGAGAGTGTCGTACAATCGGTTTTAAAGATATTAATTGAGATATCTTTGTATAATCCCTGCACCACTGGTTCAGCATACAAAGCTGAAGAGGTCGCATGTGAAAACGAGCAAAGGGGATCGCGTCCGATGCAGCAGTCATAAGACCTAGAATTTCCATGCATAAGGCTAACGAAGGGAATGATTGAGACTGAAGGTTTCGACAAGCTGAAACCAATTTTAGACGTCTCTTGTCTGTCAGAGACAGAGTCATGGACACTGAATCTATCTGGAAACCTAAAAAGGTTACCCTTGTCTGAGGAATCAATGAACTCTTTGGTAAATTGATCCTCCAACCATGTTCTTGAAGAAACGATAAAAGTCGATTCGTATGAGATTCTGCTAAATGTGAAGACTGAGCAAGTACCAAGATATCGTCCAAATAAGGAAATACCACAATACCCTGTTCTCTGATTACAGACAGAAGGGCACCGAGAACCTTTGTAAAAATCCTTGGAGCTGTTGCTAGGCCAAACGGCAGAGCCACAAACTGCTAATGCTTGTCTAGAAAAGAGAATCTCAGAAACTGATAGTGATCTGGATGAATCGGAATATGCAGATATGCATCTTGTAAATCTATTGTGGACATATAATGCCCTTGCTGAACAAAAGGCAGAATAGTCCTTATAGTTACCATTTTTAATGTTGGTATCCTTACATAATGATTCAATATTTTTAAATCCAGAACTGGTCTGAAGGAATTCTCCTTCTTTGGTACAATAAAGAGATTTGAGTAAAACCCCAGCCCCTGTTCCAGAACTGGAACTGGCATAATTACTCCAGCCAACTCTAGATCTGAAACACATTTCAGAAATGCTTGAGCCTTCACTGGATTTACTGGGACACGGGAAAGAAAAAATCTTCTTGCAGGAGGCCTTATCTTGAAGCCTATTCTGTACCCTTCTAAAACAATGCTCTGAATCCAAAGATTGTGAATCGAATTGATCCAAATTTCTTTGAAAAACCGTAATCTGCCCCCTACCAGCTGGGCTGGAATGAGGGCCGCACCTTCATGTTGACTTGGGAGCTGGCTTTGACTTTCTAAAAGGCTTGGATTTATTCCAGACTGGAGATGGTTTCCAAACTGATACCGCTCCTGTAGGGGAAGGATCAGGCTTTTGTTCCTTATTGTGACGAAAGGAACGAAAACGATTATTAGACCTAAATTTACCTTTAGATTTTTTATCCTGTGGTAAAAAAGTTCCTTTCCCCCCAGTAACAGTTGAAATAATAGAATCCAACTGTGAACCAAATAATTTATTACCCTGGAAAGAAAGGGAAAGCAAAGTTGACTTAGAAGACATATCAGCATTCCAAGTTTTAAGCCATAAAGCTCTTCTAGCTAAAATAGCTAGAGACATATACCTGACATCAACCCTAATGATATCAAAGATGGCATCACAAATAAAATTATTAGCATGTTGAAGAAGATTAACAATGCTATGAGAATTATGATCTGTTACTTGTTGCGCTAAAGCTTCTAACCAAAAAGTTGAAGCTGCAGCAACATCTGCTAAAGATATAGCAGATCTAAGAAGATTACCTGATCTAAAGGATCCTTAAAGGAAGTACTATCTGCCGTAGGAATAGTAGTACGTTTAGCAAGAGTAGAGATAGCCCCATCAACCTTAGGGATTTTGTCCCAAAACTCTAATCTGTCAGATGGCACAGGATATAATTGCTTAAAACGTTTAGAAGGAGGATATAATTGCTTAAAACGTTTAGAAGACTTCTGGAATAACTACAGGAGATTTAAAAACCTTATTTAAACGTTTAGATTTAGTATCAAGAGGACCAGAATCCTCTATTTCTAATGCAATTAAAACTTCTTTAAGTAAAGAACGAATAAATTCCATTTTGAATAAATATGAAGATTTATCAGCATCAACCTCTGAAACATTATCAGAATCAGAATGATAATGTTCATTTAAAAATTCATCTGAAAAATGAGAAGTTTTAAAAGACCTTTTACGTTTACTAGAAGGAGTAATAACAGACATAGCCTTCTTAATGGATTTAGAAACAAAATCTCTTATGTTAACAGGAACACTCTGAGTATTAGATGTTGATGGAACAGCAACAGGTAATGTAACATTACTAAAGGAAATATTATCTGCATTAACAAGTTTGTCATGACATTCATTACAAACAACAGCTGGAGGAACAGATACCATAAGTTTACAGCAAATACACTTAACTTTGGTAGGTCCAGCATCAGGCAGCCATTTTCCAGATGTATCTTCTGATTCAGGGTCAATCTGAGACATCTTGCAATATGTAATAGAAAAAACAACATATAAAGCAAAATTGATCAAATTCCTTAAATGACAGTTTCAGGAATGGGAAAAAATGCCAGTGAACAAGCTTCTAGCAACCAGAAGCAAATAAACAATGATACTTAAATAATGTGGAAACAATAATGACGCCCATATTTTTTAGCGCCAAAAAAAGACGCCCACATTATTTGGCGCCTAAATGCTTTTAGCTGCAAAAATGACGCCACATACGGTAACACCGACATTTTTGGCGCAAAAACGTCAAAAAATGACGCAAGTATGACGCCGGAAATAACAAAGAATTTTTTTTGCGCCAAAAAAGTCAGCGCCAAGAATGATGCAATAAATCTTATATATACCATTACCTCTACTGATTCTCGTTTCAGTACTGGTTTGGCTTTCTACTACATGTAGACGCCATCTTGGATGGCATCCCTTGCATTGAAGTTCCAGTTTACGGCGGCGACCGTATGAAGAGGATGCTCTGTGCCGTATGTCTTCAGGATGGACCCGCTTCGTGCCGGATGGATGAAGATGCCATCTGGATGAAGACTTCTTGCCGCCTGGATAAGGACTTTGCCAGCTGGATGAAGAGGATGCTCCGTGCCAGATGTCTTCAGGATGGACCCGCTCCGCGCCGGATGGATGAAGGTCGAAGAGGCCGCTTGGATGAAGACTTCTTGCAAGCTGGATGGATCCTTCAAGCGGGACTTCAATAACTGTGAGTGGATCATCGGGGGTTAGTGTTAGGTTTATTTAAGGGTTTTTTGGGTGGGTTTTATTTTTAGATTAGGGTCTGGGCATGTAAAAGAGCTAAATACCCTTTTTAAGGGCAATGCCCATACAAATGCCCTTTTCAGGGCAATGAGGAGCTTAGGTTTTTTTTTGTTAGGGTTTTATTTGGGGGGTTGGTTGTGTGGGTGGTGGGTTTTACTGTTGGGTGGGTTGTGTGTATTTTTTTTACAGGTAAAAGAGCTGATTTCTTGGGGGCAATGCTTTTTATTTTGATAGGGCTATTAGATTAGGTGTAATTCTTTTTTATGTTTGAGAATGTGTTTTTTTATTTTTCGTAATTTAGTGTTTAGTTTTTTTGGTAAACGGCTAGATTTAGAGTTTTGTCAGTAATGACCCGCTTATCTAATGCTGGCTTTTTTCCCCCCGCACCTTTTAAATACCGCTGGTATTTAGAGTTCACAGAAGGGCTGCGTTAGGCTCCAAAAAGGGAGCGTATAGCATATTTACCGCCACTGCAACTCTCAATATCAGCGGTGCTTACGGACGCGGCCAGCTTAAAAAACGTGCTTGTGCACGATTCCCCCATAGGAAACAATGGGGCCGTTTGAGCAGCATTCAGCTCCTAACGCAGCCCCATTGTTTCCTATGGGGAAACACTTCCTATGTCTGCACCTAACACCCTAACATGAACCCCTAACCTTACACTATCAATAAATTAATTACATAAAAATACCTACAAATAAATACAAGATGTTTGCCAGTCGGGATCTACTCTTCTGCCCGGATAGGATGAAGACTAATGCCCGAAGATGGAATTCTTCAGCCGCCGCTTGGATCAAGACTTCAGCCGGAGGATGGACGTCACTCTTCAGCCTCCACTTGGGCTTGGATGAAGACTTCGGAGGCTCTTCTGGACTGATCGGTGAACCCCGTGTGGTGAAGACAAGGTAGGGAGATCTTCAGGGGCTTAGTGTTAGGTTTATTTAAGGGGGGTTTTGTTAGATTAGGGGTATGTGGGTGGTGGGTTGTAATGTTGGGGGGGTATTGTATGTTTTTTTTTTACAGGCAAAAGAGCTGAATTCTTTGGGGCATGCCCCACAAAGGGCCCTTTTAAGGGCTGGTAAGGTAAAAGAGCTTTTCTATTTTAATTTTAGAATAGGGTAGGGCATTTTTTTATTTTGGGTGTCTTTGTTATTTTATTAGGGGGCTTAGAGTAGGTGTAATTAGCTTAAAATTGTTGTAATATTTTTCTAATGTTTGTAAATATTTTTTTATTTTTTGTAACTTAGTTCTTTTTATTTTTTGTACTTTAGTTAGTTTATTTAATTGTATTTATTTGTAGGTATTGTATTTAATTAATTTATTGATAGTGTAGTATTAGGTTTAATTGTAGATAATTGTAGGTATTTGTATGTAATTAATTTATTGATAGTGTAGTGTTAGGTTTAATTGTAACTTAGGTTAGGATTTATTTTACAGGTAATTTTGTAATTATTTTAACTAGGTAGCTATTAAATAGTTATTAACTATTTAATAGCCATTGTACCTGGTTAAAATAATTACAAAGTTGCCTGTAAAATAAATATTAATCCTAAAATAGCTAAAATATAATTATAATTTATATTGTAGCTATATTAGGGTTTATTTTACAGGTAAGTATTTAGCTTTAAATAGGAATAATTTATTTAATAAGAATTAATTTATTTTGTTAGATTTAAATTATATTTAACTTAGGGGGTTGTTAGGGTTAAGGTTAAACTTAGCTTTAGGGGTTAATAAATTTATTAGAGTAGCGGTGAGGTCCGGTCGGCAGATTAGGGGTTAATACTTGAAGTTAGGTGTTGGCGATGTTAGGGAGGGCAGATTAGGGGTTAATACTATTTATTATAGGGTTATTGAGGCGGGAGTGAGGCGGATTAGGGGTTAATACATTTATTATAGTGGCTGTGAGGTCCGGTCGGCAGATTAGGGGTTAATAATTCTAGGTAGGTGGAGGCGACGTTGGGGGCGGCAGATTAGGGGTTAATAAATATAATATAGGGGTCGGCGGTGTTAGGGGCAGCAGATTAGGGGTTCATAGGGATAACGTAGGTGGCGGCGGTGTGCGGTCGGCAGATTAGGGGTTAAAAAATTTTAATAGAGTGGCGGAAATGTGGGGGGACCTCGGTTTAGGGGTACATAGGTAGTTTATGGGTGTTAGTGTACTTTAGAGCACAGTAGTTAAGAGCTTTATGAACCGGCGTTAGCCCAGAAAGCTCTTAACTCCTGACTTTTTTCTGCGGCTGGAGTTTTGTCGTTAGATTTTTAACGCTCACTTCAGCCACGACTCTAAATACCAGCGTTAGAAAGATCCCATTGAAAAGATAGGATACGCAAATGGCTTAGGGGGATCTGCGGTATGGAAAAGTCCCTGCTGGAAAGTGAGCGTTAGACCTTTACCTACAAGACTCTAAATACCAGCGGTAGCCCAAAACCAGCGTTAGGAGCCTCTAACGCTCGTTTTGACGGCCAACGCCAAACTCTAAATCTAGCCGTTAGTGTTTGTTTTTTTCTGTAATTTAGTAGTTTTAATAATGTTTAATTGTATATTTAATTAATTTGAGCAGGGTTAGGGTTTTTAATATGGAATTTATTTTATTTATTTTGTAGTTTAATTTAATTGTAGGATAATAGTTTAATATAGTTTATTTTAATTCTACCGGTAAGTTTAAATTTATTTGAAGATAGGGATGTTGTAATTTTAATTTAAAGTTAGTGGGTTGTTAGGTTTAGGGGTTAATAGCTTCATTTATTTTTTGGATATGTGGGGGGCTGACAGTTTAGGGGTTAATAGGTTTAGTTAGTGATAGTGATGTGGGAGGACAGAGGTTTAGGGGTTAATACGTTTATTTAGGTTGCGGCGGGGTTGGGGAGCGGCGGGATAGGGGTTAATACGTTTATTTAGGTTGCGGCTGGGTCGGGGAGCGGCGGTATAGGGGTTAATAACTTTATTTAGGTTGTGGCGGTGTCGGGGAGTGGCGGGATAGGGGTTAAACATTTTAGTATAGTGGCAGCGTTTAGTTACAGGGTATAAATAAAGTTTGGAAAAAGTCGAATAGACGCGAGATCGATGTACTTGGTGCGCGTCTTTTTGCCGGCTTTTTTCATAACTAAGGAGAGCGTATTGAGATACGCTCGATGTTAGGCGAGCGTATTGATGCCAGCGAATGCAACACAGTTAACGGCTTGGGGCGCGATCCGGTATAGATCGCAGTTTGCGGCGCAAGCGAGGGAACCGGCGTCGCCCGCAGTTTCAGCTCGCAACTCGAGCTATCCCATATAGGTCGCCGTCAGATGCTAACGTGCCGTAAGTCTGACAAACCAGCGATGTCCAGAAATCTGCGTAAGTACAAATTTCTGGCGTCGCCAGTGACTTGCGCCACGTTAGAAACTGCCGGCGCCTATAAAACCTGACTAAAGTCTAAAACACCCGCACTGTCTAACACGCCTCCCTAACATAGCCCGCACTGTCTAACACGCCTCCCTAACATAGCCCGCACTGTCTAACCCTCTATCCGCTATCCCCCCTCACTAGCCTAACAATAAAAAAGCTATTAACCCCTAAACCGCCGCTCCCGTACCCCGCCGCAACCTAATAAAGTTATTAACCCCTAAACCGCCGCTCCCGTACCCCGCCGCCAGCTATATTATATCTATAACCCCCTAAAGTGAGCCCCTAACACCGCCGCCATCTATATTAAAATTATTAACCCCTAATGTAAGCCCCTTACACCGCCGCCATCTCTATTAAAATGATTAACCCCTAATTTAATCTACCTACCCCGCCGCCAGCTATATTATCTATATTAACCATAAGTATATTATAGTTAATATAGGTATTACATTATATATATTAACTATATTAACCCTAATTATATTAGGGTTAATATAGTTAATATAGTTACTATAGTATTTATATTAACTATATTAACTCTATCTAACCCTAACTAAATTTATATTAAATTAATCTAATTCATTTATAAACTAAAATATTCCTATTTAAATCTAAATACTTACCTATAAAACAAACCCTAAGATAGCTACAATATAATTAATAATTACATTGTAGCTATGTTAGGGTTAATATTTATTTTACAGGTAAATTGTTAATTATTTTAACTAGGTATAATAGATATTAAATAGTTATTAACTATTTAATATCTACCTAGTTAAAATAATTACCCAATTATCTGTAAAATAAATCCTAACCTAAGTTACAAATACACCTACACTATCAATAAATTTAATAAACTACAAACATCTATCTAAAAATACAATTAAATTAACTAAACTAAATTACAAAAACAAACAAACACTAAATTACAAAAAATAAAAAAAAAGATTACAAGATATTTAAGCTAATTACACCTATTCTAAGCCCCCTAATAAAATAATAAACCCCCAAAATAAAAAAAATGCCCTGCCCTATTCTAAATTAAACAAATTTCAAAGCTCTTTACCTTACCAGCCCTTAAAAGGGCCTTTTGTGGGGCATGCCCCAAAGAATTCAGCTCTTTTGCATACAACAAATACAATCCCCCCCCCCATTACAACCCACCACCCACATACCCCTATTCTAAAACCACCCAAACCCCCCTTAAAAAAGCCTAACACTACCCCCCTGAAGATCTCCTTACCTTGTCTTCACCACACCGGGCCGAACTCCTGATCCGATCCGGGCGATGTCTTCCTCCAAGCGGCAAAGAAGAATTCTTCCTCCGGCGATGTCTTCCTCCAAGCGGCAAAGAAGAATTCTTCCTCCAGCGACGTCTTCCTCCAAGCGGCAGCAAAGTCTTCATTCTTCCGGCGGCATTTTCAATCTTCTTTCTTCGCTCCGCTGCCGCGGAGCATCCATCCTGGCCGACTGCTGTACTTGGAATGAGGTACCTTTAAATGACGTCATCCAAGATGGCGTCCGCCGAATTCCGATTGGCTGATAGGATTCTATCAGCCAATCGGAATTAAGTTAGAAAAATCTGATTGGCTGATTGAATCAGCCAATCAGATTCAAGTTCAATCCGATTGGCTGATCCAATCAGCCAATCAGATTGAGCTCGCATTCTATTGGCTGTTCCGATCAGCCAATAGAATGCGAGCTCAATCTGATTGGCTGTTCGGATCAGCCAATCGGATTGAACTTGAATCTGATTGGCTGATTCAATCAGCCAATCAGATTTTTCTAACTTAATTCCGATTGGCTGATAGAATCCTATCAGCCAATCGGAATTCGGCGGACGCCATCTTGGATGACGTCATTTAAAGGTACCTCATTCCAAGTACAGCAGTCGGCCAGGATGGATGCTCCGCGGTGGCGGAGCGAAGAAAGAAGATTGAAGATGCCGCCGGAAGAATGAAGACTTTGCTGCCGCTTGGAGGAAGACGTCGCCGGAGGAAGAATTCTTCTTTGCCGCTTGGAGGAAGACATCGCCGGAGGAAGAATTCTTCTTTGCCGCTTGGAGGAAGACATCGCCCGGATCGGATCAGGAGTTCGGCCCGGTGTGGTGAAGACAAGGTAGGGAGATCTTCAGGGGGGTAGTGTTAGGCTTTTTTAAGGGGGGTTTGGGTGGTTTTAGAATAGGGGTATGTGGGTGGTGGGTTGTAATGGGGGGGGGATTGTATTTGTTGTATGCAAAAGAGCTGAATTCTTTGGGGCATGCCCCACAAAAGGCCCTTTTAAGGGCTGGTAAGGTAAAGAGCTTTGAAATTTGTTTAATTTAGAATAGGGCAGGGAATTTTTTTTATTTTGGGGGTTTATTATTTTATTAGGGGGCTTAGAATAGGTGTAATTAGCTTAAATATCTTGTAATCTTTTTTTTATTTTTTGTAATTTAGTGTTTGTTTGTTTTTGTAATTTAGTTTAGTTAATTTAATTGTATTTTTAGATAGATGTTTGTAGTTTATTAAATTTATTGATAGTGTAGGTGTATTTGTAACTTAGGTTAGGATTTATTTTACAGGTAATTGGGTAATTATTTTAACTAGGTAGATATTAAATAGTTAATAACTATTTAATATCTATTATACCTAGTTAAAATAATTAACAATTTACCTGTAAAATAAATATTAACCCTAACATAGCTACAATGTAATTATTAATTATATTGTAGCTATCTTAGGGTTTGTTTTATAGGTAAGTATTTAGATTTAAATAGGAATATTTTAGTTTATAAATGAATTAGATTAATTTAATATAAATTTAGTTAGGGTTAGATAGAGTTAATATAGTTAATATAAATACTATAGTAACTATATTAACTATATTAACCCTAATATAATTAGGGTTAATATAGTTAATATATATAATGTAATACCTATATTAACTATAATATACTTAGGGTTAATATAGATAATATAGCTGGCGGCGGGGTAGGTAGATTCAATTAGGGGTTAATCATTTTAATAGAGATGGCGGCGGTGTAAGGGGCTTACATTAGGGGTTAATAATATTAATATAGCTGGCGGCGGTATAGGGGGATTAGATTAGGGGTTAATAATTTTTATATAGGTGGCGGCGGTGTAAGGGGTCAGATTAGGGGATAGATAAGGTAGATGGCGGCAGTTTTAGGGGCTCACAGTAGGGGGTTAGTTTATGTAGATGGCGGCGGGGTCCGGGAGCGGCGGTTTAGGGGTTAATAACTTTATTAGGGATTTCGGGGGGGGGGGGGGGGATCGCGGTTGACAGGTAGATAGACATTGCGCATGCGTTAGGTGTTAGGTTTATTTTAGAAGATCGCGGTTGACAGGGAGATAGACATTGTGCATGCGTTAGGTGTTAGGTTTATTTTCTAGTTAGTTTAGGGAGTTACGGGGCTCCAATAGTCAGCGTAAGGCTTCTTACGGCTGCTTTTTGTGGCGAGGTGAAAATGGAGTAAGTTTTCTCCATTTTCGCCACGTAAGTCCTTACGCTGCATATTGGATACCAAACTGCGTTGGTTTGGTATACCTGCCTATGGCCCAAAAAACTACGGGCGACGGCAGAAATATACGCGCGTAACTTCTAGGTTACGCCGTATATAGGATACCAAATCAGCGTAAATATTGGCGTCGCCGGCTTTTGCGGGCGATGATTTATATCGGATCGACCCCTTGATAGATATCCCCTACTGTCTTATCTCACTTCTACACAAGAACAATATGGAGTGGAAGGATAGGATATTCAAGTACAGGATATTAGAATGAGGAAAGATAGGTAAGGAAGACGGATATATAATAAGGAAGGATATAGGATAAGTAAAATCCAACTGCAAGATAAACAGCGCTTAAAGGGACATGAAACCCAAAATTTTCTTTCATGATTCAGATAGAGAATACAATTTTAAACAACTTTCCTATTTACTTCTATTTTTTATTTGCTTCCTTCTCTTGTTATCATTTGCTAAAAGGTTTATCTAAGAAAGCTCATGAGCAGCAAAGAACCTAGGTTCTAGCTGCTGATTGGTGGCTGCATATATATACCGATTGTCATTAGTTCACCCATGTTTTCATTTAGAAACCAGTAGTGCATTGCTGCTCCATCAACAAATGATACCAAGAGAATGAAACAAATTAGCTAATAGAAGTAAATCAGAAAGTTGTTTAAAATTGTATTTTCTATCTGAATCATGAAAGAAAAATTTTGGGTTTCATGACCAAATGTTTTACCAAAGGGTCACAAAACTATTTCACTACTTCAATGAGCACTATTACAATCTACCTGCAATCAAATAACAGTATAATATATGATATAGGATAATAAAATAACTTAATTTGACAGTCAAAAATGCAAGCTTGAACTGGTTGCTGCTGGAATTCGATGATCCCCTATCATAAATAAAAACTCTGAAATAAACATAAAAACTAGAGGTATGCAAGAGCTAAAAATGTGGTTCAACTGAATCTTTCGGGCTGAATATTTTAGTTTTCTGAATATTCAGCTGACGTTCTATTTGGTATTTGTTTAATTTTAAATGAAACAAATACTGAATATTCGTGGAACATTTTCATTTGTTTTCGTTAAATGGATATAAATGTTCCTTGGCTACAGATGAATAAGTTCACCTGTAGCATTGCATTCTTACCTTTAGAGTGCTGCTTCACAAAGCCCCAATGCGCGCTAATAGGGGGCTTAATGTGGCGGATTCCAGGCTAAAACAGTTGAAATTATCCTAACAGTGGTGCCGGTAGTTAATGTGTATTATAGCCGGACAAATATCCAACCAGTTTTAAAAAAAAAATTAAGAATGTGGGGCCGATTTATTAAAGTCTGGCGGACATAATACGCTGTAGCGTATCATGTCCGCCAGATATTGCTGAATGCCGAGAGCATATGCTGTCGGGATTTAGCATTGCACAAGACGTTCTAGTGAACTGCTTGTGCAATGCTGCCCACTGCAGATTCGCGGCCATTCGGCCGCTAGCAGGGGGTATCAATCAACCCGATCGTACACGATCAGGCGGATTGATGTCCGCAGCATCTGAGGCGCCAGACCAATTAAGGTCCGCTGCCTTTATGGCGAGCCTGAAGGCTTGCGCAGAAACAGGGGTATTTGGCCCCATTCGGGCCATGATAAATTAACCCCTGTGTTTTCCTCCTTATTGGGGTTTTATGTGATACTGGCACCAAGCCGACTCCCCTGCTTACATAAAAGCCTTCACACTGACACAATATGTATGCAGACAAAATCAAACCAAGAAGGTGTGAGAGAAGTGAGCTCAATTAAATTATTGGGATATTAATGATGGTACTGCTGAAATGTTCATACTATTCATTATTTTTCAAGTATTTTTAAAAATATTGCATTGGCAGAAAACCAGTTGCAAATGGTTCTACAAATATAAGAAACGATTTGTCTAGGACATAAGGGTATTTGGCAAATTATGAGCATATTATTTAAAAAGCCAATAACAGTGTCTCAATAAAGTTGATGCCATATATACTGTATACATGTGTAATAAATAGGATATTGCACTTACACTTATAGGGATAACTTACTGGCTGTGTGCCAGTTAATAAATCTTATAAAGCAAACTTTCTCCATATTGTCATTATATGCACACACACACACACACACATATATATATATATACAGTATATATATATATGCGCAAAAATTCTAAGTAAAGTTTTCGCATGCGCGTGCATGTTTTCCTCAATAGAAACTAATGGAGACAAAAAAGTTGAAAGAAAACCTAACACCCTTTTTGTGCAAACGACCTCACATTTTTGCATTCCCCATAAAAGTCAATGAAGAAAAAAAAGTGAAAAAAAAAACTCCCTACCATAAGCCCCTAGGCTAATAACCCCTAATCTGCCATGGCCCTACATCGCAATAAATAAATAATACTAATTAAACTGAAACCGCCAACCCCCCACATTGAAAACACTAAATAATACTATTGACCCCTAAACCGCTATCCCCCGACATCGCAAACTAAAACTGCTTTTCTGAAAAAGTTGGGACAGTATGAAAAATGCAAAAAAAACAAACAAAAAAGTAATTTGAAAATTCAGTTCACCCTGTACTATATTGAAAACACATTATTTACACATTAATTGATGTTTTACTTTGTGAATTTAATATATTTTTTAAAATATACACTCATTTCACATCTGATGACTGCAACACATTCCAAAAAAGTTGGGACAGGGGCAATTTGGGACTAAAAGCGATGTCACAGGTTGAAATAACAAGGAAATGTGAATCAAGTGAGGCAATTATGTAATCATAGTATATAAGGAGCCTCCAAAAAAGACTTAGTCCTTCAAGAGCAAGGATGGGTCAAGGCTTGCCAATCTGCCAGCAGATGCGTCAGCGAATAATCTAACACTTTGAGAAAAACATTTTCCAAAGTGAAATAGGTCGGATTTTGGGCATTTCACCTTCTACAGTGCACAGTATAATTAAAAGATTCAAGCAATCTTGTCAAATCTCGGTGCGTAAAGGGCAAGGCTCAAAACCACTACTGGATGTGTGTGATCTCCTATCCCTCAGACATCACTGTCTCAAAAACCACCTAGAGCCTGTAATGGATATGCTGACATATATCACATTGGTCAAGATACAACGATGATATTTTCTTTATCTGGGAAGGGTCTGAAAATCAGTTAAAAGAATTCTTTAACATCTTGAATCTTAATCCTTTCGGGCTATATCTCACTTATACTAGCAGTATATAGCAAGTAGAATTTCTAGACCTAATAATTTAGAACATTGATGAAAAATTGGAGACTGATATTTTCAGGAAACCCACAGCTACTAATAATATTCTATGTGCTGAGAACAGCCATCATCCCTCTACAATAAGACATTTACCCGTGGGAGAATATCTAAGAATGAGAAGAAATTGCTCATCTGACGAATCTTTCAAAAAGGCAGCATTAGATTTGAGACAGAGACTACTAGAGAGAGGGTACTCTCGTAAAGGCATATAATAGGGCGTTACGGAGTAATAGAAAGGAAATTCTAAGACCCAAAGAACGCAATAAAGCCAATCCAATTAGATTTATCTCTACTCACTATCAAGAAAGTGATAAAATCTCCGAGATTTTCAAGAAACATTGGCATGTCATTCAGGCAGATGATCATTTGAAGAAATTAGTTACTGATAAACCCTCCTTTACGTATAGAAGGTCTAAAAACTTAAATGAATATCTTAGCCATTTTGACCGGAATGCCAAAAAGAAACCGATCTATCAGGGGTCAGTTCAGTGTGGCCATTGTTCCGTCTGCCAACATATGATAAAAAAGAGCAATATGACAGACAGATTTAATAAAACTTGGTCTATTAAAGAGTATATTAACTGTCAGAGTGCAAATGTCATATACTGCATTTCTTGTACTTGTAACATATTCTATGTAGGCATGACGAAGAGAACTCTGGGTAAAAGGATGACAGAGCATCTGAGTAACATCAGAAATGCTAAATCTGACCTAGATAAAATAAGAAAATCACCAGTGTTGCTAAACATTTTTTACAGCACCATAAAGGAGATACAAAAGCACTTAAATGTTGGGGCCTGGAGAAACTAAAACCAGGCATCAGAGGTGGTAGTTTAAAAAATCATTTGCTGAGAAATGAAACCAAATGGATATTCAGATTGGATAGTGTCATGCCTTATGGTATGAACAAATCCAATAATTATTGGACTTTCCTTTAATGTATCCTAGAGATACATATTACCCAAAGGTATTTTGATAGTTTGCCGTTTGGACTAATATGATATATCATGAGATGTCAGAATTATTATCACTATTTTTAAACATATAACATTAGACTGTAAATATAGAACTTAATCGTTATTATGGCATGCTAAGCGTTAATATAAATATTAAGTCTGACTTCTTTAAGAGGGGTAAGTACTTACTTGCTCAAGCACTACTCCATATATATCGCATAACAATAGGAAGCATAATGATATGCCCCAAATATACCTCATCAATACTAAGTAGTAATTTTCAAATAAATGTGGTTAAACATCAGTATATTATCTAATAAGCCAAATCTATGTGAATAGTCTCACAAGTAATAAGCAAATTTGCAGATAGTAAGGATCGTGCCCATTTCCAGGACTGGGCTACTTCTTACTATTTCAGATTGAGATATACAAGATAAGAACCATGCTGATATGTATATATAGATATTAGCACATGTTGCTATTATTTAGTGACTCTAAAATACATATACGGATTTGGTGGAATTCCACATAAACTGACTAACTAATGATATTCTTAGAAGTACTTATCATCACATGTATATCGCTACCTTATTATAGGCTTGTGTATAGCTGTAAACAGGACGTGACTATATCACCGAGACATAAGATTGGGAGAAGGTCTCTGGAGTGAAATGGTTGCAATTTTGGAGCATAGTCATAAGGAGTGATGATGATCTGAATGCGATGCAATTATTGACAATATATATTGTAAAATGTATTAGAATATTCTGTCATAAGTACGATACTCAATTTGAAGAACATCATACGTTGACATAAAGTCACTTTACTTAGTATGTCTAGCACCTATCATATTAAGGGAACACTCACACTCCCACCCGGTATCCTATCAGAGAGAGGAGGGCGTGTCAGTTACCGACTAACCAATTAGGAGCGGATTAGAGAGTTATGACGTTCTACTTATGCGATGGAAGCATAGCGATATGCCCCAAATATACCTCATCAATACTAAGTAGCAATTTTTAAATAAATGTGGTTAAATATCAGTATATTATCTAATAAGCCAAATCTATGTGAATAGTCTCATAAGTAATAAGCAAATTTCCAGACAGTAAGGATTGTGCCCATTTCCAGGACTGGGCTACTTCTTGCTATATCAGATAGAGATATATAAGATAAGAACCATGCTGATAGGTATATATAGATATTAGCACATGTGAGGTAGGTCGAAACCTATGGAAAGTTGTGTAACAAAAAGCACTCAACAACTCTGAATACGCCTAAATAAAGATTGATATGCAGCCATAGCTGAAAAAGCACTACAAATTCCCTATAAGGGGAAAAACGAGGTTAAAATAATAAATCTTTATTAGTTACTGATTAAAAAAGGGGGGAACAACATTAAAAACAGAAGTGATATACCTTCCTATTAGTTAAACAAATGTTTACCAAAGTGAGTGGGAATCTTGCTATATAGCAAATAACAATATGTTGCAAAATTTACCACAGCTCATAGATCCCAGAAAGGATAGAAGCGTAAAAGGCGATTGGGCTGAACTTGTAATATCAGCGTAATGAGAATGGCTCTCGAAATTGCGATTGCGCTAGCACAAATCCTTTTGCGCCTCACTTTTCAGCTAGCCCTTTATATTTTAGTTATCACTATCCATTATCAGCATTTCTGAGAGTTGTAGGAAAAAAAAGTCACATTTTTAAAAACTGTTGGTCTGTCTACACTTTATTGTGCAGTGTTTCCGTTTTAACCAGTCACACAGAAATTTCCAAATGTAGAAGAATTCAGACATACTGCCTGATTAATTAAAATAATTACAGATTCTGAGAAAAATATTATTAAGGATCCATTAAGAAGGAAGGATTATCACTTCCACAACCCAGAAACTGAGGATTTTGGTACCACCTTTCACATAATCAAAAAAATATTTGGTAACATTAAGATGTGTTACATTAATCATCTGGGAAAAAATACAAAATGTTGACGAGCCAAACATTTGCCAAACAAATCAATATTACTTTTTACATATAGAAGATCTAAAGGGCCATTATTTGATGCGTTGATACAATATGAAAATTGTAAACTTTCTTAAGAAATTATAAGAAAAACATCAATTGTAGATATATATGGAAGAATTAGAAAATACAGACTTTAACGCAATTGCAAAAGTGAAAATGTAATAAATTGCATGTTGTGTTTCTATAAAATATAATGGGCTACATTACAAATGGAGTGCAAAACATTGCTTTCGCAAAAGCGATATTTGCGCTCCACATAGAAATACCAGCGCACGCGAATGTGCATTGGTATTACAAGTTAGGTGCACGGAAGCTTTGCGCTCATGAGAACGCTCTTCCATAGGCTCCAATGGGAGCCTTGTTCTGATGCCGTAATACAGGGCATGAGAACCTAGCACAGTGAAGGGGATAAGTCACGCAGTGATAGGCAGCAGATTTATATATATGTATATGCTTATATACATTTATATTTAATGTGTATATACACATATTAAAGAGACACTGAACCCAATTTTTTTTTTCACGATTCAGATAGAGCATGCAATTTTAAGCAACTTTCTAATTTACTTCTATTATCAATTTTTCTTCATTCTCTTGCTATCTTTATTTGAAAAAGAAGGCATCTCAGCTAAGGAGCCAGCAAAGTTTTGGTTCAGAACCATGGACAGCACTTTTTTATTGGTGCTGTCCAATCAGCAAGGATAACCCAGGTTGTTCACCAAAAATGGGCCGGCATCTAAACTTACATTCTTGCTTTTCAAATAAACATACCAAGAGAATGAAGAAAAAGAAAATTTGATAATAGGAGTAAATAAGAAAGTTGCTTAAAATTGCATGCTCTATCTGAATCACAAGAGAAAATGTTTGGGTTCAGTGTCCCTTTAACACATAAATATATATATGTATATAAGCATATACTGTACATATATATTTATAGAGAACATACAGTTCCCATAGATCGTAATGCAAAGGCACTTTTCAGTTTCATTTTTTTTTCTAACAATCCACATCAGCTCACTTTAACCCTTGATAACGGCTTCATGCATTTTTTATTTGTTTTTTTTTTTAAAAAATGCTACTTATTTTTTTATTTTTAAAAAAGCACTACACACTGTATTTTGGGGGCTGTTGGTAGACATTTTTGAGCCCTAATTGCTACCGCGAGCTTGTGGTAATAATAACCAGCCCAATATCTAGGAATTACATGACTATAATATTTGTGTGTAAAAGTATTGAAGAGAAATGAGTATTATTCAAAAAGAAACAACAGATGTTGCACAATCAATATGGTTCAACAAGATTTTTTTTTTTTAAATCCCATATTAATTCTCTAAGGTAACATAAATTTTGGGGCATATTGCACATCAAGCGCCAGATTACGAGATGCGTGTTAACAGTTACGAGCATGCAAAAAGGGGTTTAGCGCGGCTGTTTGCGCGTTGGGTTCACAGTTTATATTACAAGTTGAAAGTAAATGAGAATGAGCTAGCACAATCGCAATTTATGCTGAGCGTCCTCAGAGCTCTGGATAACCGTTTTGTGAAAAAAAAAAATGTATGCTTACCTGATAAACATCACTCCAATTACTAGTGGGATATTCAACTCCTAGCCAGCAGGAGGCAAAGAGCACCCCAGCAAAGCTGTTAAGTGTAACTGCCTTACCCATAACCCCCAGTCATTCAGCCAAAGGAAATAGAAAGGAAGAAAAACACAAGGGGGAAAAGGTGTCTGAGATAAACTAAAAAAAACCTGCTGAATTATAATTAAAAAAGAGGGTGGGGTTGTGGACTCTCCATGTCCGGAAAGAAATTTATCAGATAAGCATAAATTTTGTTTTCTTTCCTATGACATGGAGAGTCCACTTACTTGTTCCAATTACTTGTGGGAACCAATACCCAAGCTTAGAGGACATGGAATGAACAGGGAGGGAGAAAAAACAGAAGGCACCACTGCTTGAAGAACTTTTCTCCCACAAGAAGCCTCGGCCGAGACAAAAGTATCACATTTGTAGAATTTGGAAAAAGTATGTAGAGAGGACCATGTTGCCGTCTTGCAAATCTGATCCACAGAAGCTTCATTTTTGAAAGCCCAAGAAGAGAAATTGCAACAAGAAACAAAACTTTCCAGGATAACAGTTTTATATCAACAACATGCATTGGCTCAAATGGAGCCTGCTGCAAAACTTTAAGAACTAAATTAAGGCTCCATGGGGGAGCAACAGGCTTAAACACAGGACTGATTCTAACCAGGGCCTGTACAAAGACTTGAACATCTGGTAGGTTTGCCAGACGTTTGTGCAAAAGGATAGATAATGCAGAAATCTGACCCTTTAGGGTACTGACCGATAAACCCTTATCCAAGCCATCCTGAAGAAGAGACAAAATCTGGGGGAATCCTCATCCGGCTCCAGGAGAACCCCATAAATTCACACCAATAAAGATATTTACGCTATATCTTATAGTAAATCTTGCAAGTAACTGGTTTTCCAGCCTGAATCATAGTTTCAATGACCACTTCAGAAAAACACTGTTTAGACAGAACTAGGCGTTCAATCTCCAAGAAGTTAGCTTCAGAAAATCTAGGATTGGATGGAGGAAAGGACCCTGAAGTAGAAGGTCTTTCCTCTTAGGTAACCTACAAAGAGGTAGAGATGACGGGGGGTAGTTATCAACGTGTCAACTTTCCTGCCTTCGCCGGCCCAATACGCCCGCCTAAGCTCGCCTCACATCGCCGCCGCGGACCTGAAAACATTTGCCTAAGTTATCAAATAAAGCTGTCAAAAAGCCACGGGGCGATGAGCAGCGGACTGTGAGAGTTATCACTCATCCGATCTCGCTGCTCTTCGGCTTTTTCCCAGCTTTATTGCTAGCCTGTCACTAAGCACTCACACTAAACTACACTGTTCTACCCCCTATACCGGCGCCCCCGGCAACTAAATAAAGTTACTAACCCCTAAACCGCCGCTCCTAGACCCTGCCGCAACTCTGATAAATGTATTAACGCCTAAACCGCCGCTCCCGGACACCGCTGCCACCTACATTATACCTATTAACCCCTATCCTGCCCCCCCTACACCGTCGCCACCTATAATAAATTTATTAACCCCTATCCTGCCCCCCCTACACCGTCGCCACCTATAATAAATTTATTAACCCCTATCCTGCCCCCCACTACACCATCGCCACTGTAATAAATTTATTAACCCCTAAACCTAAGTCTAACACTAACCCTAACACCCCCCTAACTTAAATATTAAATAAATCTAAATAACATTTCTATTATGAACTAAATTAATCCTATTTAAAACTAAATACTTACCTTTAAAATAAACCCTAATATAGCTACAATATAAATAATAATTATATTGTAGCTATTTTAGGATTTATTTTTATTTTACAGGTAACTTTCAATTTATTTTAACTAGGTACAATAGCTATTAAATAGTTATTAACTATTTAATAGCTACCTAGTTAAAATAAAGAGAAATTTACCTGTAAAATAAATCCTAACCTAAGTTACAATTACACCTAACACTACACTATACTTTAATAAATTATTCCTATTTAAAACTAAATACTTACCTGTAAAATAAACCCTAAGGCCTAGATTTAGAGTTTGGCGGTAGCCGTGAAAACCAGCGTTAGAGGCTCCTAACGCTGGTTTTAGGCTACCTCCGGTATTTGGAGTCACTCAAAAATGGGTCTAACGCTCACTTTTCAGCCGTGACTTTTCCATACCGCAGATCCCCTTACGTAAATTGCGTATCCTATCTTTTCAATGGGATTTTTCTAACTCCGTTATTTAGAGTCATGTCTGAAGTGAGCATTAGAAATCTAACGACAAAACTGCAGCCGCAGAAAAAAAGTCAGTAGTTAAGAGCTTTCTGGGCTAACGCCGGTTTATAAAGCTCTTAACTACTGTGCTCTAAAGTACACTAACACCCATAAACTACCTATGTACCCCTAAACCGAGGTCCACCCACATCGCCGCAACTCGATTAAATTTTTTTAACCCCTAATCTGCCGACCGCCACCTACGTTATACTTATGTACCCCTAATCTGCTGCCCCTAACACCGCCGACCCCTATATTATATTTATTAACCCCTAATCTGCCCTCCCTAACATCGCCGACACCTAACTTCAATTATTAACCCCTAATCTGCCGACCGAATCTCGCCACTTTTCTAATAAATGTATTAACCCCTAAAGCTAAGTCTAACCCTAACACTAACACCCCCCTAACTTAAATATAATTTACATCTAACGAAATTAATTAACTCTTATTAAATAAATTATTCCTATTTAAAGCTAAATACTTACATGTAAAATAAATCCTAATATAGCTACAACATAAATTATAATTATATTATAGCTATTTTAGGATTAATATTTATTTTACAGGTAACTCTGTATTTATTTTAACCAGGTACAATAGCTATTAAATAGTTAAGAACTATTTAATAGCTAAAATAGTTAAAATAATTACAAATTTACCTGTAAAATAAATCCTAACCTAAGTTACAATTAAACCTAACACTACACTATCAATAAATTAATTAAATAAAATACCTACAATTACCTACAATTAAACCTAACACTACACTATCAATAAATAAATTAAATACAATACCTACAAATAACTACAATGAAATAAACTAACTAAAGTACAAAAAATAAAAAAGAACTAAGTTACAAAAAATAAAAAAATATTTACAAACATAAGAAAATATTACAACAATTTTAAACTAATTACACCTACTCTAAGCCCCCTAATAAAATAACAAAGCCCCCCAAAATAAAAAAATGCCCTACCCTATTCTAAATTACTAAAGTTCAAAGCTCTTTTACCTTACCAGCCCTGAACAGGGCCCTTTGCGGGGCATGCCCCAAGAAGTTCAGCTCTTTTGCCTGTAAAAAAAACCATACAATACCCCCCCAACATTACAACCCACCACCCACATACCCCTAATCTAACCCAAACCCCCCTTAAATAAACCTAACACTAAGCCCCTGAAGATCATCCTACCTTGTCTTCACCTCACCGGGTATCACACCGATCCGTCCTGGCTCCGATATCTTCATCCAACTCAAGCGGGGGCTAGACATCCACTGAAGAAGTCCAGAAGAGGGTCCAAAGTCTTCATCCTATCCGGGAAGAAGAGTAGATCCGGACCGGCAACCATCATCTTCCAAGCGGCATCTTCTATCTTCATCCGATGAGGACCGGCTCCATCCTGAAGACCTCCACCACGGACCCATCTTCATCCGGCGACGTCCAACTGAAGAATGACGGTTCCTTTAAGGGACGTCATCCAAGATGGCGTCCCTCGAATTCCGATTGGCTGATAGGATTCTATCAGCCAATCGGAATTAAGGTAGGAATATTCTGATTGGCTGATGGAATCAGCCAATCAGAATCAAGATCAATCCGATTGGCTGATCCAATCAGCCAATCAGATTGAGCTCGCATTCTATTGGCTGATCAGCCAATCGGAATTCGAGGGACGCCATCTTGGATGACGTCCCTTAAAGGAACCGTCATTCTTCAGTTGGACGTCGCCAGATGAAGATGGGTCCGCGGTGGAGGTCTTCAGGATGGAGCCGGTCCTCATCGGATGAAGATAGAAGATGCCGCTTGGAAGATGATGGTTGCCGGTCCGGATCTACTCTTCTTCCCGGATAGGATGAAGACTTTGGACCCTCTTCTGGACTTCTTCAGTGGATGTCTAGCCCCTGCTTGGGTTGGATGAAGATATCGGAGCCAGGACGGATCGGTGTGATACCCGGTGAGGTGAAGACAAGGTAGGATGATCTTCAGGGGCTTAGTGTTAGGTTTATTTAAGGGGGGTTTGGGTTAGATTAGGGGTATGTGGGTGGTGGGTTGTAATGTTGGGGGGGGGTATTGTATGTTTTTTTTTACAGGCAAAAGAGCCGAACTTCTTGGGGCATGCCCCGCAAAGGGCCCTGTTCAGGGCTGGTAAGGTAAAAGAGCTTTGAACTTTAGTAATTTAGAATAGGGTAGGGCATTTTTTTTTGGGGGGGGGGCTTTGTTATTTTATTAGGGGGCTTAGAGTAGGTGTAATTAGTTTAAAATTGTTGTAATATTTTTCTTATGTTTGTAAATATTTTTTTATTTTTTTAACTTAGTTCTTTTTTATTTTTTGTACTTTAGTTAGTTTATTTCATTGTAGTTATTTGTAGGTATTGTATTTAATTTATTTATTGATAGTGTAGTGTTAGGTTTAATTGTAGGTATTTTATTTAATTAATTTATTGATAGTGTAGTGTTAGGTTTAATTGTAACTTAGGTTAGGATTTATTTTACAGGTAATTTTGTTATTATTTTAACTAGGTAACTATTAAATAGTTCTTAACTATTTAATAGCTATTGTACCTGGTTAAAATAATTACAAAGTTACCTGTAAAATAAATATTAATCCTAAAATAGCTATAATATAATTATAATTTATAGTGTAGCTATATTAGGATTTATTTTACAGGTAAGTATTTAGCTTTAAATAGGAATAATTTATTTAATAAGAGATAATTAATTTCGTTAGATGTAAATTATATTTAACTTAGTGTTAGGGTTAGACTTAGCTTTAGGGGTTAATACATTTATTAGAATAGCGGTGAGCTCCAGTCGGCAGATTAGGGGTTAATAATTGAAGTTAGGTGTCGGCGATGTTAGGGAGGGCAGATTAGGGGTTAATACTATTTATTATAGGGTTAGTGAGGCGGATTAGGGGTTAATAACTTTATTATAGTAGCACTCAGGTCCGCTCGGCAGATTAGGGGTTAATAAGTGTAGGCAGGTGGAGGCGACGTTGTGGGGGGCAGATTAGGGGTTAATAAATATAATATAGGGGTCGGCGATGTTAGGGCAGCAGATTAGGGGTACATAGGGATAATGTAAGTAGCGGCGGTTTACGGAGCGGCAGATTAGGGGTTAATAATAATATGCAGGTGTCAGCGATAGCAGAGGCGGCAGATTAGGGGTTAATAAGTGTAAGGCTAGGGGTGTTTAGACTCGGGGTACATGTTAGGGTGTTAGGTGCAGACGTAGGAAGTGTTTCCGCATAGCAAACAATGGGGCTGCGTTAGGAGCTGAACGCGGCTTTTTTGCAGGTGTTAGGTTTTTTTTCAGCTCAAACAGCCCCATTGTTTTCTATGGGGGAATCGCACACGAGCACGTTTTTGAGGCTGGCCGCGTCCGTAAGCAACTCTGGTATCGAGAGTTGAAGCTGCGTTAAATATGCTCTACACTCCTTTTTTGGAGCCTAACGCAGCCCTTATGTGGACTCTCAATACCAGAGTTATTTTTATGGTGCGGCCAGAAAAAAGCCGGCGTTAGCTTTTCGGGTCGTTACCGACAAAACTCTAAATCTAGCCGTAAGATAGCTACAATGTAATTAATAATTACATTGTAGCTATTTTAGGAATTATATTTATTTTACAGGTAACTTTGTATTTATTTTAGCTAGTTAGAATAGTTATTAAATAGTTATTAACTATTTAATAACTACCTAGCTAAAAGAAATACAAAATTACCTGTAAAATAAATCCTAACCTACGTTACAATTAAACCTAACACTACACTATCATTACATTAATTAAATAAATTACCTACAAATAACTACAATTAAATACAATTACATAAACTAACTAAAGTACAAAAAATAAAAAAAATAGGTTACAAACATTTTAAAAATATTACAACAATTTTAAGCTACTTACACCTAATCTAAGCCCCCTAATAAAATAACAAACCCCCCCAAAATAAAAAAATGCCCTACCCTATTCTAAATTAAAAAAGTTCAAAGCTCTTTTACCTTACCAGCCCTTAAAAGGGCCCTTTGTGGGGGCATGCCCCAAAGAGTTCAGCTCTTTTGCCTGTAAAAGAAAAATACAACCCCCCCCCAACATTAAAACCCACCACCCACATACCCCTAATCTAACCCAAACCCCCCTTAAAAAAACCTAACACTAATCCCCTGAAGATCATCCTACCTTTAGTCGTCTTCACTCAGCCGAGCCACCGATGGAACTGAAGAGGAGACCCGGACCGGCAGAAGTGATCCTCCAAGCGACGCTGAAGAAATCTTCCATTCGATGAAGTGATCCTCCAAGCGGCGCTGAAGAATTCTTCCATCCGGGCGATGTCATCTTCCAAGCGGCGCTGAAGAAGCCTTCCATCCGGGGGATGTCATCTTCCAAGCCGGGTCTTGAATCTTCATCCCGCCGACGCGGAACATCCTTCTTTACCGACGGACTACCGACGAATGAAGGCTCCTTTAAGGGACGTCATCCAAGATGGCGTCCCTTCAATTCCGATTGGCTGATAGGATTCTATCAGCCAATCGGAATTAAGGTAGGAAAAATCTGATTGGCTGATTGAATCAGCCAATCAGATTCAAGTTCAATCCGATTGGCTGATCCAATCAGCCAATCAGATTGAGCTCGCATTCTATTGGCTGTTTCGATCAGAGAATAGAATATTGTTTGTTCCACTTTTCTAACTTTTGTTCTAATAATTATAATGTATATTTTAAAAGGACACTGAACCCAAATGTTTTCTTTCATGATTCATGCAATTTTAACCCCTTAATTACCGGACCATTTTTCAATTTTCTTACCCTTAATGACAATGGCTATTTTTACATTTCTGCAGCGTTTGCGTTTAGCTGTAATTTTCCTCTTACTCGTTTACTGTACCCACACATATTATATATCGTTTTTCTCGTCATTAAATGGACTTTCTAAAGATACCATTATTTTCATCATATCTTATAATTTACTAAAACAAAAAAGATAAAATATGAGGAAAAAATGGAAAAAAACACACTTTTTCTAACTTTGACCCCCAAAATCTGTTACACATCTACAATCACCAAAAAACACCCATGCTAAATAGTTTCTAAATTTTGTCCTGAGTTTAGAAATACCCAATGTTTACATGTTCTTTGCTTTTTTTGCAATTTATGGGGCAATAAATACAAGTAGCACTTTGCTATTTCCAAACCACTTTTTTTCAAAATGAGCGCTAGTTACTTTGGAACCCTGATATCTGTCAGGAATACCTGAATATCCCTTGACATGTATATATATATATTTTTAGAAGACATCCCAAAGTATTTGAAAAAGAAGGCATCTAAGCTATTTTTTGGTTCAGACCATGGAAAGCACTTGTTTATTGGTAGGTAAATTTACCCACCAATCAGCAAGAACAACACAGTGTGTTCACCAAAAATGGTCCGGCATCTAAACTTACATTCTTGCATTTCAAATAGAGATACCAAGAGAATGAAAAGAATTTGATAATAGGAGTACATTAGAAAGTTGCTTAAAATTGCATGCTCTATCTGAATCATGATAGAAAAAAATTTGGGTTCAGTGTCCCTTTAACCTATTAAATAAGTGTTAAGTTTTAGAAATAGCTGCACTCCCAAACTCCCTTTCCAGGCTCCTTTCTTCTTTTGTTAAAAGTATAGTTACACTCATAATAACACCATCTAATAATTTTTTTTTTTTAAATTGCACAAAAAAGTTATAAGGGCTCAAAAATATGAGATACATATATACATGTCTAAATATGTTATGTATAGTATGTGTATGTATATATATATATATATGTTTATATGTGTGTAGATATGTATTTATGTATTTATATGTGTATATATCTATTTACAGACACATATAAACACATAAATACATATGTACACACATATAAACATATTTATAAGTGCATTGTAGCCCTTTGCAGTCAAGTGTTTTTTCTTGCTGAGAAAAGCTTGCCACCTTTAATTAATTAATTAATTAATTAATTAATTAATGTGAAAAAACTGTCAAATCTGTAGTGCAAAAATGTTTACAGAATTACACTGGGATTAGAGAGACAATTTTATATACGCTCATGTAACGCCCATGTTCAGCCCATTTTACATAAAAATAACAATTACGCTTTGTATTTTGTACTTATAAGTACAAAATACAAAGTGATTTTTGGAACCCAGTGAACTGAAATTACTATTTACACTGTGCATATTTAATACGATTTTTTTCTGTTTAATATACACAATAAAATAACATATTTGATGAACAATTTTGTTACGATTTTTGATGCAACTTAACAATACATTTTTTCCTGTGTATTTTTGTGTGAATGGTTTAATTATTTGTTTTATAAGATTTTTAAAATACAAATTTTATTGAGCACTTTTGTAATGTATGCATCTCCTCCACATACGAAAATGCAGTATACGCCCCTTAGCGAAATACCTTGTTTCCAGGGTAAAAAGTTTCTTTAGATTATTCCACCAGGGAAATGGAAGTGCTGGGGAGTTTTCTTTAATAATCTCAGCAGCCCAGACACCTATAGATCATCCGTCCCTTAATGCCTAACTGGTGATGCCATTTGTAATGGGCACTTCTTTGTTATCTTTAATGTTCTTCCGTTCCTTTTCCTATATGTTCCTCATTTTCCCTATTTTCCTGATCTGTTTCTTTTTTATTGAAAATTATTGAATTGCTTTATTCAAATGGGGAGTTCATGTATTCCCATTTTATTTTGCCTTACTTGTTGTTAACACAAAAATCAATAAGATGATAAAACTTTAAATAGTGTGAGCTTTCTCACTTTCTGATCCACACTCTCTTTTATATGACACTGGTTGATACGCATTTTAAGACATGCAATATATTTATGGGGCCGAATTGTGAGCCTGTGCTCAATTAATATACTCTGTTGCGTTTGTAATCCCAGAAAACACACCTATCATAGCAAATTTTGCATGCTTGCCCTTGAAAAGAATACTCCATTCTTGATTTTTTTTTTTTGCTTATTTTATAGTTTTCTTATGATTTTTGCATTTCTTGGAATTGACCATGATTGATTTATACTTCACAATTGTCCTTGTTTTCCTGTGACAATCGTGATTATTGGGTTCATGTTCCATGATATAATTGTTATGTTTCTAACACTATATAAATCTGCTCTGAGTTGAGGGCTTGGCATGGATGTCTATGACTGTGTTGGTCTTATGTATAGTTTTTTTCCATATTGTGGCATCCAAGTCTAATTCCTTCTCTGAGAAGCAGCCTAACCTCCACCACCAAGCACATCCATGCTAATACATTAGACACAACCATATATGTCTCTCCTAAAAGGAGGAAAATAATGATATTTACTCTTAGCTATCATCTCAGACATTTACTCCACCTAATATCCAGTATGATGGCTGCGGCTCAAGGCTTTCTCCAGCTCCGCAAACTTGGAAATGGCCAAAATTTAAAGCAAGGCTCCGCTAAAATCTGGAGTGCCGTTACCGCAGTTGATCAAACCGCTACTCCAACATAATATGCACCAAGTAACTGGTACTATGAGGTGTACAAAAAGTTAAAAACAAAACTGAGAACAGGCAGTCTATGAATATGCACCACTAAGGGACGCAAAACTCGCCAGACTGTTGCTGGCTTAGATGCTGTGCCATGTTTTGTATATTTTGAATGCATTTAAATAAACTTTTTGTTTTTAAATTTTTGCACAACTTGTAGTGCCTGTTAATTGGTGCATATTCCCTCCACTCAGCATTGACATTAATTTGGATGGATGAATATTATATTTATATTTATGTGTATATACTTATATATATATAAATCAATGTAAATATTTGCATAGGAAATTAGTACATCTAGGCAAGTATCCCCGCTTGCTTTTCCCCAGAAATTCTTAATATACAATGTTTCCAATGCACAAGAGAATTGTGGGTAAGATATGCAAATTAGATATGCAAATTCTCAGTTTTTTTGCTTCAAAAATACTGTTTTGACACAGCGATCCTTTTAAACAGGATTATGACAGCATTTTAAAAGGATCGCTGTGTCAAAACAGTATTTTTGAAGCAAAAAAACGGAGAATTTGCATATCTAATTTGCATATCTTACCCACAATTCTCTTGTGCATTGGAAACATTGTATATTAAGAATTTCTGGGGAAAAGCAAGCGGGGATACTTGCCTAGATGTACTAATTTGCTATGCAAATATTTAATTTGATTTAATTTTGAGACATGAGGATTTTAATTTCAGTTTTTTATCTCCCCCCATAATTTTAATATATATATATATATATATATATATATACATACATACATACACTATATATATATATATATATATATATATATATAAATATATTTATATATATATATACACACAGAGAAGCATACTCACAGGAACTAACAACTGGCTCCATACCATTGTTAGTCTGTTCTATGGCGATTTACCACCTGAGTGCAATTTCTTTTAGCCCAGTAATGCTTTTCACAGAGTAGGACTTTCCTGTAGTCTGATCCCGCCTATTACGGTCAGTCCAGCACCAAAATACCAGGCAATTACCTCTCTGAACAAGGAACACAGCATCCCCAGACGATCGTTTCGGCCTTCATTGGGCCTTGTCAGTGAGGTGTAGCCATATTGCTCTAAGCACACTGAGCAAGGAGTCCACGTCTGGTTTCCCCTTTTTCCCATAGGGAGACTAAATACCCACAGAGAGAAGCACACTCACAGGAACGAACAACTGGCTTAATACTATTGTTAGCCTGTTCTATGGCGATTTACCACCTGGGTGCAGCTTCTTTTAGCCCAGTAATGCTTTTCACAGAGAAGAACTTTCCTGTAGTATATCAGTCTGATCCCGCCTATTATGGTCAGTCCAGCACCAAAATACCAGGCAATTCCTCTCTGAACAAGGAATACAGCAACCCCAGACTATCGTTTCAGCATTTCAGCAACCCCATCGTCTGGGGTTGCTGTGTTCCTTGTTCAGAGAGGAATTCCCTGGTATTTCAGCACTGAATTGACTGACCGTAATATATCAGACTGATATACTACAGGAAAGTTCTTCTCTGTGAAAATCATTACTGGTCAAAAAGAAGCTGCACCCAGGGGGTAAATCGCCATAGAACAGGCTAACAATGGCATTGAGCCGGTTATTCGTTCCTGTGAGTGTGCTTCTCTCTGTGTGTATTTAGTCTCCCTATGGGAAAAAGGGGAATCCAGACATGGACTCCTTACTCAGTGTGCTTAGAGGAATATGGCTACACCTCACTGACGAGGCCCAATGAAGGCCAAAATGATCGTCTGGGGTTGTTGTGTTCCTTCTTCAGAGAGGAATTGCCTGGTGTTTCGGCGCTGGACTGACTGTAATAGGTGGGATCAGACTGATATACTACAGGAAAGTTCTTCTCTGTGAAAAGCATTACTGGGCTAAAAGAAGCTTGTATATATATAGCTATAATATACATCCATTTTGTAAGAAATAACCATCTATACATTAAAAATGTGAGTTTAATTTTAATTATATGTTACTAAAATTGCCATTTATAAAAACTAAAAGTTTACAGCTAAGGAATCATAAAATCGTAGCACAAGAACATTTACCAAGGCTGTCTATTTTCTTTTGAGATGTAAGCATCAATAATTCTTGATTTATTCAGGATCCTACCAGCTGTTTTGGAAGTCTGTTCCATGGCGTAGATTTATCAAACCCGGGCGGACATGACTCGCTATAGCGAATCATGTCCGCCCTGCATCGCTAAATGCTGACAGCATTCAACGGCTTAGAAATCAGTTTAATGAGCCTACCTAGGTTTAGCTTTCAAAAAACAATACCAAGTGAACAAAACAAATTTAATGATAAAAGTAAATTGGAAAGTTGTTTTAAGGGATATAAAGGGCAAAAATGTATTTGCAACAATGCATACTTCAATATAGTATGAGAAATAGTTAAAATACCTTCCTGTATTGCTATTTTCTCTGTTTGCCACAATCTTCTGCTATAATCTGGCCCCTTTCCCAATCAACTGAGGAACACATTAAAATAGTCCAATCACGGTTGGAAACCTGAGTGCTCTCTCTCATGGCCATTCCGAGTAGCTTCCTATAAGTAATGCATGCACATTTGTAATACATCTGTGACACGCATGTGTTTTAAATTCCAATCACATGACCAGAGTGGATTCCAAGCTCCAACCACAGCAGGGAAGAGGAGTAGCGAGCGGAGCAGCAGATAGATATAGTATCTCTCAGTGGTAAGTGGGTACGGTTCATCTCCTATTAAATTGAGCATTATTCTTTACTTAAAGCCGGTGAGAGGTGCTTTCTGATAACAAACAGATTTGATTGTGCATGCATTGAGAATCGCTATCTTTTTTTTGTGGGCTGTCTTTTCTAATGTCATTTTTTTTTTAAAAGAAACAATAACTTATATTACATACAAGCTTCTTCTTCCAAAAAAAATAAGTAGATTTGTACTTATATAATAGTTATAAATCAAAGTTATTTTGATTTACCTTGGAGCAGAGTTTTATAATCCTTTAAAATTGCATGCCCTATCTGAATCATGGAAGTTTGATTTTGACTAGACTCCCTTTTAAGTGTTATTGCATTTTCTTTTTAATATCTATTTGTTGATTATGCAGTTCTATATTTAATGGTCATTTAAATATTTTAGTATAATTAAAGGTTTGTATCTTCTTACCATTTCTTTCTCTCCTCTAACCTATACATATTGACAAGGGAAAAAGTCCTCAGCACTCCAAAATTCTTTCTTAGCAATTTATTGATACAAAACAGTGACGTTTCGGGGTCACAGCCCCTTATTCATGCTTGATCAAGCATGAATAAGGGGCTGTGACCCCGAAACGTCACTTTTTTTGTATCAATAAATTGCTGAGAAGAATTTTGGAGTGCTGTGGACTTTTTCCCTTGTTTCTATACATTGTCTGGGGACTTTGCAGTGTCCTCTTGTCCTACATGCACCCCTCAATTGTTGTGCTGTTCTCTTACACATTTCACTATACATATTAAGGTTATGAAGTTTTTCCATGTCATTTTTATTTTTTAGGCATTTTGATAACTATCTTTTGAACAGTTTCTAGTTTTGGTAACTTTGATCTTGTCTTTTGATGTATTATATCTTGGACACCCTACTTATGCGCAAACCTGATCGCATTTTCTCAAGTGTGCTAACCCAACATGAATACTTTACATTCCAATGTTCTTCACATATTTCTACATATATCTGATGGCTTTTTTGGTCAAATATATATATATATTTTTATATATATATATATATATATATATATATCAATATATAGATGATTATATATAGGTATATATAGATATATATACAGACATATCTATTTAAAAATACATAAAACACATGCTGCTATGTGCAGAACATTGAAATGTAAAATATTTACAGTAAATACAGCTACTTGCAAAGGGCTCCAATGCATTTATATATATATATATATATATATATATATATATATATATGTCTATATATGTATACATACAGTGCCCTCCACTCATATTGGTAAAAATGAACCAAGAAGGCTGTAAAAAATGTATTTATTGTTTAACCTTTTGATCTTTTGTTAAAAAATACACAAACATTTTCTGCTTTTATGGATATCGAACATTAGCAAGGTTTATCTTAAAAAAAATTGTTAAATATATGTGTGGCACAATTATTGGCACCCTTTTAGTCAATACTTTGTGCTACCTCCCTTTACCAAGATAACAGCTCTGAGTCTTCTATAATGCCTGATGAGGTTGGAGTATACATGGCAAGGAAACTGAGACCATGGGGCCGATTTATCAATGTCCACCAGACATCGCTGAATGCTGACAGCATACGCTGTCGGCATTTATCATTGCACAAGCAGTTATAGTGAACTGCTTGTGCAATGCCGCCCCCTGCAGATTTGCAGCAGCTAGCATGGGGGTCAATCAACCTGATCATAGTCGTTCAGGCTAATTGCTGTCCACTGCTCAGAGGTGGCGGACGAGTTAAGGAGCAGTGATCTTAAGGTTGAAGGCCTGAACTCTCATGCGGAAACAGGGGGATCAGGGGCCATTAGGCCCTTGATAATTCGGCCCCCATTCCTCCATACAGAATCTTTCCAGATCCTTCAAAAATCAAGGTCAACGCTGTTGGACTCTCCTCTTCAGTTCACCCCACAGGTTTTCTATGGGGTTCAAGTCAGGGGACTAGGATGGCCATGGCAGGACCTTGATTTTGTGGTCAGTAAACAATTTTTAGGTTGATTTTTATGTATGTTTTAGATAATTGTCCTGCTGGAAGATCAAACCATGGCCCATTTTAAGTTTTCTGGCCCACATGAGTGAGTCACCACCATATTTAACCGTGGGCATGAGGAACTTTTCGATATGGCAAACTCTCTGTGTGTGCCAAACCCACTTTTGGTGTTTATTGCCAAAAAGCTCTATTTTGGTTTCATCTGGCCATAGAACTCAAACTCATTGGAAGTCCCAGTAGTGTCTAGCAAACTGAAGACACTTGAGTTTGCTTTTGGATTAGAGTAGAGGCTTTTTTCTTAAAACCCTTCCAAACAACTTGTGGTGATGTAGGTGACGTCGGATTGTAGTTTTTGGAGACTTTCTTGACCCCAAGACGCAAGTATCTTCTGCAATTCTCCAGCTGTGATCCTTGGAGATGTTTTGGCCTCTCAAACCATCCTCTTCACAGTGCGTTAAGATAATATATACACATGTCTTCTTTCAGGTTGATTCATAACTTTTATAGTTGACTGGAACTTCTTAATTATTGCCCTGATGGTGAAAATGGCAATTTTCAATGCTTTTGCTATTTTCTTATAGCGACTTCCCATTTTGTGAAGCTCAACAACCTTTTTCCGCACATCACAGCTATATTCCTTGGTCTTACCCATAGTGATGAATGACTAGTGGAATTTGGCCTATGTGTTACCTCATATGTATACCCCATGTGAAACAGGAAGTCATGGTTGATCAATTTCCTGTTTCTAGTTACCTAGGTGTGCTAAAAAATTTAAAATATCAATGGTAATATACTTCAATTATATTTTTCCCATATGAATTCATAAGGGTGCCAATAATTGTGGCACACATATATATTTAACAAAGATTTTTTTTGGGATAAATCTAAATTGTGTGTGCAATTGTTTGGTAGCCATAAGAGCAGATTATTTTTGTGTATTTTTTTAACAAAAGATCAAAAGGTTAAACCATTTTTCACAGCCTTCTTTACTCATATTTACCAAGGGGGACACAATTATGTGTTTATATGTGTATATATGTCTGTAAATACATACAGTATATACACATATAAATACATAAATATATACACATAGAAATACATAAATACATCTGTACACACATATAGACATATATATATATATATATATATATATATATATATATATATATATATATATATATATATATATATTTATATATATATATATATACATATACATATTTAGACATATATATGTTTGTATTTCTATGTTTGCAGCCCTTTTTTTCATACACCTGAGACCTCATATCTTTAAACCCTTATAATTTTTTTGTGCAATTTTTTTTAAAAAAATTTTTTCCCACATAGTGTTATGATTGGAACAGTTAACCAGAGCTTTGAGGGCGTAGTAATCATCCTAGAAAATCTCAACTGCATCCAAGTGATCGTGTTTCCTTTCAACTTGTAAAACAAGAAGTAAACCCGATGCACACAAACACCCACAATAAACCCCTTTTCACTTACGCGTAACTGTTAACGCACCTTTTTTTTATTGTTTTAGCTCTAAATAAGGTTTAAGTTCTAAAAAAATATATATGATGATGACAATGCAACATCTCTATTGAGGAATCTGAAATCTGAATTACAAGTCAATTCATTATATTTAGAACTGTTTTAGAATTTGAATAAATTAAATATATAATTATAACTATAAATAGTAGTTAAATAAATTCACTAATTCAAGTTATAAGGCGATGAAGGCTGAACGTTCTTTGCATTTTATAATCTACTTTGAAAAGCTTTTGTGGTTGCCACGGTATCGTTCTGCTTTCATTGCTTATACCCACACCTCCACTGGGCCCAGTCTGATTGACATTTACAAATTACCCAGCTGAAAGTGTTCAGGCTTTGACCCGTGTGTTTCTATTCAGCAATGAGTGAGATTTGCAAGCATTTTGTCATATAATTACTGCAAATCCCTTGAAAATTTCCACAACAACGGCTAGATGACTAGTAATTTGTGCAGACAGCCGCTGATGCCTTTACAATACAGAGAGATGCAAAACAGCAATTTTTTTTTATATTTTATTATGATTTTCTTTTTCTCTCTTTTTTTGTGGATCTTGAGCTTGTCTTGTAAAATCTATTGATTACTAGATTTATTTGCTGACATGGAAAGTATGAACTGCTTTCTTAGAGCATTAGTGTGTGTTTGTTCCTGTTTACAGTGTATCCGGCATATGCATTCGGCAGACTCATTGTTATAGAGTGTTTTCCTATTTTAGTGAATTGTTGGTACAGTTCTATGATATCAATTTCTTGGTTTTGTTGTGTTGACTAGCAATAGCCATGGATCATTATTATCCATTAGATTTAAACATAATTTATAACATATACATATATTCCATTATGTAATATGTTACAATTTGAATTAATTTATTTGGTAATGTTAATGCTATAACATTGGCATATATTTACTGAGACATGAAACACAATTTTTTTTCTTCCATGATTCAGATAGAACTTACAATTTAAAGAACTTTCCAATGTACTTTTATACTATTAGAAAATCTGCTTCATTCTCTTGGTATCCTTTGTTGAAAAGCATACCTATGTAGGCTCAGGAGCTGGAAGCTAGTCTACACACATACAGTATATCTCTTGTCATTGGCTTACTGATGTGTTCAACTATCTCCTACTAGTGTATTTGTGTTCCTTCAATAAAGGATACCAAGAGAATGAAGCAACATTGATCAAAGAAGTAAATTAGGAAGATGGCAAAAATTGCATGTTATATCTGATTTATCAAAGAAAATTTTTGGGTTCCATATTCCTTTAAGCAAGAATGATAAAGGAGAGGCAATGAAGATGGTGTGAATACAAAGGCACTAGTTGCATGATTGGATTTAATATTTTGGCATCTTGATTAATGGACCAAATTTGCATTCTGCCTGCCAAAAATATATACTTAGGGTATCAGAAAAAATGACAGCCATCTGTATCTCATGCATATGTCACACTAATAAAATAATATAATTAAATATCATTAATGCTAAACATTAAAAATGTTTATTATTCAAAAGTAGATTATCCATATGACCATAAATATATGTACCTCTCATTCCCTACATACACCTGACTGTGCACACAACACTAAGGGCTCCATGTACTAAGCAGTCAGCGAGCTACCCGCAAAAAATCTCGCGTCAAAACTCGCAAACTGATATGTACAAAGTAGTCAATGATGTTCAAACCCGCATATTTAAAATTGCGAGCGTACTTATCCGCCAAACCGTGCTACCTCTCCATTTTTCACTGTAAATAGACAAATTTGACCACCAACTTGCCATAAACTAATGTAGTAAAAAATCTATTTGTCCGCTCGCTACATTTTCTGCTCCCACCTCATTATTTTTACCTCGCCACGTTTTAGGTGGCGGGCAAGGTACAAAAGCATAGGAAAGTCAATGATATTACTGTAGAGGCAGTAATATCATTGTACTTACATTCTTGATTTCAGCAGCTATGGAGACACTTCTGTATTTGTTTATTCTCTGTGTGATGCAAATCCGGTCTAGAAGACAGAATACTGGAAATGTCGCTAATCGATTGGTTAGAAGGAGAGTTCATATCCCCCATGTATTCGTTCCACGTGTTGGTTTGCACAGACTTTCTGACCGAGAGATCATGCAAAGATTCCGGCTTGATCGTGAATCCATATTACACCTGTATCGAGAGATCGAAGATTATTTGGAGCCGATGACGGCTCGTTCACGAGTTATTCCCGGGACTTTTGAAACTATTAGCTGTATTGCATTTTATGGCAACAGGATTCTTTCAGGCAGTTTTTAGCGTCATTATTGGAATGAGTCAATCAGCTTTTTCACGCCACTTATCAAAAGTCATAGGGGCTATGATGGTTATTTTTCCTCGATATGTTTGTTTGCCATCTAACGCACTGTAGTCACTGTTCAAAAAATTTGGAACAATAATAAAGTTGTTTAGAAAAGTTGCACTTTTATAGTAGCCAAATTCTTTTCCCGTGACTACTATGACGTTTCTGACACCTTGCATGTCACATGTTAATAATTGGCCATACAATTCTACTGACATTTAAGTACATTAGCTTAGTCGCGGAGAGGGAGGTGTCACATTTATCAATAATCCGCCACTGCTCGTGGCGGGCTAGACGTGTCTATTTCTGGGTGGATTATTAGTACATAGTGACAGCGGACACCATTTCGCCTGCGGCGAGTAACGACGAGTTTATCCGCGTCTACAATGTCGGATTAATTGACAACTTAGTACATGGAGCCCTAAGGGTCAGATTACAACTGGAATACTAGTTAGCACTTTAGCGCTCATTATTATTATTATCAGTTATTTATATAGCCAGCAATATCCTGTAGCACTAGACATGCGAAAACATCACACAAAGTAAAGTTTTAATGGGCGCAGGTTAGCACGCATATTACAAGTTGAAAGTAAAATGTTTGCATGCATTCGAAAGCCGACGCGCGCTTACTTCAGGACTTAGAATAACGTGACCATGCTAACTTCTCCCCATAGACTTCAAAGGAGAGCACATTTTGGAAAAAACACAACACTTATAGCTTGCTCTCTAACTCGACAGGAGTTCAACCTACAGCGCTAACCCAAAGGTAGTTATGAATATTTTACATTCCAATGTTCTTCTGTTCTTCACATAGTAAAAAAACTTTTTATTTTTACTGAGTAATAGGGACACCAGAGAAATCCCTTTATCAGTTGATAAATGAGTCAAAGGGAATTCACCTCCAGTGGTACAGCGAGTACACAGTATATGAAATAGAGGCTCTCCACTAATAGAAAGTTAGTAAAACATACCTTTATCTAATCTAAATAAAAAAAACAGTCTTACGGAACAGACATAAACCTTTAGTGTAGGTACAAGTGAAGTGTGACGTCTCCTGATGTGTTTCATGCCATTTTGTCGCTTTCTCAAAGAAAAGCGCCAAAACGGTATGAAACTTTCCGAAACAAAAAGTTGCACAAAACACTTCAAAAATACATTACAAAGTACAGTTACAGTCATATTCACACTGTCTGATTTTTTTTATAGAGATATTGCACAAAATACTTATAAAGGGGTCGATTTATGAAGCAGTGGATACTGCTTCCGAAACACTCCACTTCAGGTCCGCCCGAAGCGGAAGTTAAGAAGCAGCGGTCCTAAGATCGCTGCTCCTTAACTCGTCCGCCACCTCTGAGGAGGCGGACAGCAATCAGCCCGATCAAATACGATCAGGTTTATTGACACCCCTGCTAGCATACAGGTGGCAGCATTGCACAAGCATTTCATGAGAAATGCTTGTGCAATGATAAATGCTGTTGGCATTTATCGATGTGCGGCGGACATGATCTGCTACAGCAGATTGTGTCCGCTCGCACATTGTTAAATCGGCCCCAATGGCTCAAAGATCTCGCATACCGTCGGGGCCTCGTGGGCGCCCCATTTGCAAAATATCATATGCCGGGCTGCCAAGATGACCTTGTTGATTAATTGACCCTCGTCTTTATAACACCCATATTCTTTTAAAAGAAAAATATCTCTTAATTGAAACACACACTCCTCTTGCAAAAACCTGTTCACCCAGAATTGTATTCTGCTCCAGAACTGTCGAATTTTGGGGCACTCCCATATACAATGTAGCAGATCCGCACCTGTTTTCTGACATTTAAAGCATTTCCCCTTATCCCCGTTCTTTACCCATTTACTCATCCTCTTTGGGGTTAGATAAAAATTGTTTAAAAGTTTAACTTGGGATTCTTTCCAGCTTATTACTCTAGTAGCAGCGTCTGCTAGTTTGATACTGCGTTCAATTTCTACGGATTGCACCAAATTGATATACTTAAAAAGAAACATTCTCCTTTTATTGATATGTTCTTTCCCTGACATGTTTAGTAGAAGTTTGTACCAATATGATATAGATCTTTTCCCACCCGCATATAATTTCACTCCTGAATCAATTCCTGGGTCCCACACGATTCTATGTGTTTGCAGAGCTTTTAAAAGATAACTACTGGCTTGTAAGTAAACAAAGAATGTATTTTTAGGTAACCGAAACTGTTCAGCCAATGTTGCAAATGTATGTATCACTTGCCCTTCACCCTGGACTAACTGAGAAAAATAGCGTAACCCTCTGTGTGCCCAGATTTTGAAAACCGAGTTATCATTAATCCCTGGGATAAAATCAGGGGTACCACTGAGCGGCAGATATTTAGATATATGAATATCTTGACCTACTAATCCGCAGAATTTCTGCCATGCCTGAACCACATTGGCAAAGGTTAACAACGCACTGACATTGCTAGGATGTCTCCTGAATGGATGATGTAATATTGATTTAAGATCAAAAGGTTTTACCAAGATGGATTCCATATCTAAATAGGTCACATAGTTTGCTTCCGTTACCCAGTCTATGCCAAATTTCATAAGGGCAACTATATTATATCTAACAATATCCGGCAGGGCCAACCCTGCAAATCTTTTGCTTTGAGCAAGTTACTCAATTGCTATACGGCTTTTCTTCTTGTTCCACAAAAACTGCGCACACGCTCTATTATACCTAGCAACATCTCTTTTATTAATCAATAATGGTAGGTTTTGCATGAGGAACAATAACCGGGGGAAGACAATTGTTTTTATCAAAAAAAAATTGCCGAAAGCGATAAGTATTGTATGTTCCAGTTTCCTAATTTTCCCGCTAGACTATCAAAAAACTCTGAGTAGTTGAGATTATACCATTCTTTGGGATTATTACTTATTTTAATACCCAAATAGTTTAGCGATTTAACAACTTTAAGGCCATGTTGTGCCAAGCTCGTTCTTGTCTGGTGGATCCATAATAACTCTGACTTTTCCTTATTTATTTTGTATCCGGAAAAGGAAGTAAAATTGTTAATAGTTGCCAAACATCTAGGAATACTTTCTTTGATGTTTTGTAAAAATAACATAATGTCATCGGCATACAGAGAAGTTACAATACTATGTTCCCCGCATACTATTCCCTTTAATTCTTGCCTGAGTTGGACCGCCAATGGCTCTAGTGCTAAATCAAAAAGTAAGGGCGAAAGTGGGCAGCCCTGTCTCGTGCCCCTTTGCAGAGTTATAAACCGAGATAATTCACCGTTAACCAACAATTGGGAACGTGGATTAGTATATATCCTTTTAATCATGTGAAATAGGTTCCCATCAAAACCAAATTTCTTGAGAGACATAAATAGGTGATCCCAAATTATGGAATCAAACGCTTTCTCTGCATCAATCGTAAGCATAGCTAAGTCTGATAGTGAATTTTTCTTTAGCGTCTGTACAATGTTATAGTAATGATCCAAGATAACTAACACCCTACGCATATTCCGGACAGGGTTTCTCCCTGGAATGAATCCTGATTGATCACTGTGTATTAGTTTGCCGATCCCTTTCTTTAATCTCTCTGCAATAATGGCTGTTAAAATTTTGTAGTCTTGATTCAGGAGTGAAATTGGTCGGTAAGACCCCAGTTCATCCGTTGCTTTCCCTTTCTTATGAATTAAAGTCACAGTTGAATCTGTGAAGTACGGTGATTTTAGATTCCCCTGTACAAAATAGCTGTTATAAAGTTCTACAAGTGTACCTGAAATGTCATTCTTGATAATTTTGTAAAACTCTGCCGGTAATCCGTCCGGCCCCGCGGCTTTATTAGTTTTAGTTCTATCTATCATATTTTTAATTTCATCCTCCGTAATTGGGGAATTCATCTGATTTAATTCTTCTTGATCTATAGTTGGAACCTGGATCTTTTGCCAGAAATCCGACATTCTTGTCTTATCGCTCTCCTTCTTCAAATACAGTTCCTGATAATATCTAAAAAAGGCCTCTCGGATCTCTGTCGGGTGGGTAAGCGCTTTAGACCCTTCCTTGACAAGTGGGATTAGGTTGCTTTTTCTCCTGTAATTGATTAGCTTTGCCAAATGTTTGGTGGCTATCCCCTGAAATCCTTGACAGAATGCCCTTGTTCGTATGTCCTCCCTTGCCCATTTTTCTCTCAGAAATGTCTCACGTTCTTGTTTAGCTGCTTTATAACAATTCCAGGAGGAGCTATTTGGGGAGTCCACATACCTCCTATATGTATTTTTAAACTGGTTAGCTAGTTGGATCTCCCTTTCTGTTAGCCTCCTCTTCCTTGCAACCATATAATTTTTAACCTCACCTCGCATCACTGCTTTCCCTGCTTCCCATAATATTTCTGGACTGCTTGCCTCCGGACTATTCTGGCTAAGATATGCCCTCCATCTTTCAGATAAGAAATTCCGGAATTGTTCATCTAAGAACATATATTTAGGAAAGCTAAACAAATTACTACTTCTGCCTTTGCTCGTCTGATCTACGAGCTTTAAACTTATTATCGCATGGTCCGAAATAATTATCTCCTCTATATGTGTCACTATTCCCAAGGTCAATAGCCTTTCGACAATCAGAAACATATCTATGCGTGAAAAATTATTTCTGGATTCGCACGAATGATCTGGATTCGCACGAAAAAGCACGCTCATCCGGATGCTGCACACGCCATATATCTCTTAATTTAAGAGACTTTGCAAACTCTTGTAAGAGCTTTGCCTCTCTATTGTGTTTCCTAACAGCCCGTGATCTTAGCCTGTCGATTTCTGGGCACATCGTCGCATTAAAGTCACCGGCCATCACTATATTTTGTCCTAAATATTTTGCCACTTTCTTTTTTATCATGTCCCAAAAATCTGGCTCGGTTTCATTTGGGGCATATATGTTACAAAAAGTCCACAACCTCTTATTCATTTCAGCTTGTACAACTATATATCTCCCGCTTGGGTCTAGCATTTGATTCTTTATCACATATGTAAGATTATTGTTAAAAATTAAGGCTACTCCGCGTTTCCTACTATTGCAAGGTGTTGCTATGATTTCAGCAATCCAATTAGTGTGCAGCTTATTTATTTCCGCCTCTTTCAAATGCAACTCTTGCAAAAAAATGACGTCGGGCTTTTGGCGCTTTAGCAATCTAAGGACATTTTTCCTTTTATTAGGGGAGGTAATACCTCCTACATTCCAGGATACACATTTCAACATTTAATTAAAAAAAAGAATTTTTATTATAAAACCATTATCAGGTACCATTAATTTTCTTCCTACCTTCCCCGATGTGAGGACTACTCTAACCGTTGCCTTTTCCAAGCTGTCTACCACACCTGATGTTCCCTGGCGGTCACCCAACCCGGTACTAACCAGGCCCAGCCCTGCTCCACTTCCGAGATCATACGGGATCGGGTGTTCAAGGCCGCTTATGGGTAGACCTGTAATACGCAGAAAGAAATTGTTTCGTCTCAAGGCACACATATAAGAAAAAGAGAGGGATACGGGAGAAGTAGAAAAAGGGAAGAAGAAGAGGAAGAGGAAGAAGAAGAAGAGAGAAGAAAAAGAGGGAAAGGGGAGAGAGAGAAGAAAAAAAAAAAAAAAAAAAGGAAGCCCCCATCCCTCCGCTGCAAACAAGATAACTGACAAACATATTGTACATCTACCGTTTCCAAATTACTACATAAACATAGGCATTCTATCATAACACAATACTCTTTTCTATGCAATATTGTTTCGCTTCTGTTGGTGTATTCAATACGGTCACACTCCCTTCTGAAAAGATTACAATTTTAGCTGGATACCTCATGTTAGCCTGGATCCCTGCCTTAATTAAGCTAGAGCAGTAAGGTGCCATTGCCTTTCTCTTTGAAGAGGTTTCCATTGAGAAGTCCTGAAAGAGAAAGACAGGCCTTGTACCTATCTTAAACCCCGGAATTTTCCTATAATGTCTCATGATCTCTTCCTTATGTTGGAAATTCAAATACTTAATTATTACCATCCTGGGACGCTGATTACCTTCTTGTGAGTCCCTTATTTCTCCTGTCCTGTGTGCTCTTTCTACGTGTATTTTTTCTACCAGCTGCATCCCTAACAATTGTGGTAAGGTGACTGAAGCAAACAGTACCAGATCTGAATATTCGCTGGATTCAGGTAGACCAACTATGCGAATATTATTCCTGCGAGACCTGTCTTCCAGATCTTCTATTTTAGATTGCATCATTTTAATTTTACTCTCATAATTGGCCCAGGTGGTATCTTGTATGTTTTGTCTATCCTCAACTACTGAGAGTCTTTCTTCCACTTCTAAAATCCTATTTGAAAAGGATCTAATCTCGGAGGAAAGAGTGGCTATCTCCTTTTTGACTGAGTCAAATTGTGGTAAAAGCATTTCTGCAAGTTGATTAAGTGTCAACTGTTTTTCCGTACCAGATAACTGAGGATCCATATTATCCTCTGTACCTATCTCTTGGGCAGATTTAGCCTTTTTGTCTCTCTTAGGGGGCATTGCAGGGGACCTAACTTTCAGATTAGGAATATATCTCTCCATGAAGTGTGTGATACCGTGATGGTGTGATTTAATTTATTTGTTATTATATTGAAACCCAGAAAAAAAAAAAAAAAAAAAGAAAAAAAAAAGGTGATTCAGACGACTTCAACTAAATTAGAGTGAATCAAGTGCACTCTTTAACTGATAGTGCCTAAAGTGCTATTGCAACAGTGGTTGCAAGTGTAATGCGTTTTACTAGTGTGATTGTTTTTTTTTTCAGAAAGAATAGAAGAACTCCCCCTACGGAGTCTAAGTGAGGCTTCTAATGCCTGTGTGTTCTATTATGTGATATATAGAATACCAAATAAAATGACCAAATCAAACTATCTCGCTACGTCCCCTCTCTCCCTGCAACTCAGCACAGAATGTTCACGCTCCCCTGCAGCCTTTAAAAGAATAATAAAGCCAATAATCTGCCCCAGTAATCCAGCACTTTCTATCTATCTTTCTATCTACAACTGATTGGCTCGACCTATAAGATGGTTATTGTAATCCTAAGTGCCCTGTTCCCTATCTGGTCTGACCAAATCACTTAACTGTTTCCTCAGTATCCTTTTTCCTTAACACTGTAATTTCTTAACCTATACAGTGCAGCGATGTATTTCTACTGACAACAAGAAAAACAGCAACAACAGGACTCTGTCAACCTAAACAAATGTTATAACACCTAGGAAATATCTACAAGTGATATAATCAGAATCTTTCCTTGCCAGCATACATAATAATTAAAACCAAGGGCAACTCAATGAATGCATCAGATAGCAGTTGTCACAGTGTTAGCTTTAACTATTTGCTGTTCTCTCAGTCCATATGTGTAGTTGGGAGATTTTACTATTAGTCCTCTTTTTATCTCCAAATATTGCGATTTCTATATAATTAATTTTCCATTATGTAGCAGTCAGAGTCCCGCAATACAACAGTGTAAAAGCAAAAGAAAATAAAGAGAAAAAAGGCCGGCTCAGTGAGGAATCCACAACTGCTTTTTCTCCACACTTGGCCTTTTATAAGTCTGCGTGGATTTCTCTAATTTGTTGCAAAAGGCTGCAGATTCTCCACAGACAGTTCCACTAATCTGCTCTGGCCTTAGCGTTCCCTGAGTGCTCTTATGTAAAAAAAAAAAAAATACAACAAGAACCAAACACAAAATATGGTTTCCAAATTTACAGCCTTTTCTCACACATCATAGCACTCCCCTTCAGATATTATTCATCTGTTATAAACAGCATTTCCGCTTTTCAGGAGCATGTTGACTTGCGGCTCATTTATTGAATGAATTCTCACAGTCCAGAACAGTTCAGAACCGTTAATATTATGTTCCTCTCCCTTGCCCTTTGTGTAAAGCTTTACTTTTAATGGGGAGATTTTTCTAAATCACCACACACTCTCCCGCTATCACAGCGCTTCCTTTAAGTTCTATTCCTCAAGCCGGGATCTTTATTAAACTCCAGCCTCTCACACTGGCTCCTTTACCAGGCAAACAACATAGACACATCAGTGACCCCTTATCACAAACCCTCCAGACTTGGCCGCCAATATATTAATAGAGATAATACTTGCGATCCTCTGATACTCTTCATTCAGCGTTCCAGGCCGCCGCTCCGCAACTCCTTCACTGCTCCTCCGTCTACCCGGCTGCAGTCGAGACACCTCCCATCTGCACCCGGTGCTGTGAGCAGGTGACGTTTCCGGCAGATTTTTTTAAAGAGAGCAGCAAGCCTTTATCGCAAACCAGGGCGAATGTCCCACACACAGTAGCTGTCAAACTAGCCGAAGTTGGGTGTCTGGGTCAGTCTTCAGAGCGCTGTGATGCGTGTCCCCAGCCGGGACCGACCGACCTTTGCTTCGGTATAGTTAGACTTCCACTCCTGATGGTATTTTATCTCCCCAAGCAGGGCTCTCACCCCCGGCAATAGGAGTAGCTTTGGCGGGGTATGATAGTGAGTCGGCTCTCTCTCACAGAGCTCTAGCGTGCACGTCCTCCTCACGCTCCTCCCACAGGAAGTCTGACCCGCTCCTCCCACAGGAAGTCTATATATGTGTACATATATATTAATGTATGTATATGTGTATATATGTATTTACAATCATAATAACACATATAAAAACATATATATATATATATATATATGTTACAAACTGCTGTTTGTAACTGGCCCTTTAAATGAAAAATTGCCCTGCTTCCCTGGGTTTTGGAGAAGCCTATTTGCCAGCCTCCTTCCACATGACTATGGCCCCTGGAAGATTGTGCCCCTGAGGACATATTGACTTTTGTTGGGTGTGTGTGGCCCTTTGGGAACCATCTGGGGACGTGTTGTGACTTTGATGAACGGTGCCCCTTTGGGACTGTGTCCCCAGGCCTGTGGGGTGACTTGTCCCTGGCTTTCTCCCACTTGGTTCGGTTTCATTGTGTGCCATTAAGAGTTAAATTTTGTTCAGCTTCAAGAAACCTATTCTAAATACAAGTCTGCTGGGATTAGCTCTAATTAGGTTTAGTGATCAACTTTCCCATTGTCTAATCAGACTAGTATTGATAAGATGGACTGCATTGTTTTATTGTGTGTAATGTTATCTGCTGAAGTAAATGTTGTGGCCTGTCAAAGGGAGTGTCTCTCTATCTAATATCAAATGTGTGATGGGGGATTTTATGCCTCCCCCTGAGAGTGTCCTGTTTTCATGTAACCTGAATAAAAGCAGGCTGTGTGCTCCAGCACATCAGACCTATTTTTGACCCTCTAACTTGCAGCTTTGACTCATGTTTGTAGGGGACAGCTTATAATCACTACAGGGATTGCTATGTTTTTCATACTCCCTTAGCTACAGGGATTGCTACAGAAGGAAGAGGTTCACCTACTGGAGCCTGGTCATAGGTCCAGGGCGCAGAGCAGACGGCGAGATTCCAGCCCAGCAGCGGTGGTTCATAGAGTCTGCATTACTTATGGTGGCTACGCAGCAGTTATAGTGTCCACGGTGCTGCTGCTCCTTTGGTGAGCGCTAGGAGCATCCTTTTCTACGGTCCAACTTCCAGCCAGCCTGGAGGCAACCGTAACATTTGGCGGCAGCGGTGGGATTGGCGTCCTAGCGCAAGGAGCAGTACCACAACAGCACTGGTATCGTAGGAGAGTAATTGAGGGCAACGCTAGCCACTGCGCAGCGTCCCTACCTACAGCAGCATGGAGCTGACAAGATACTGGTCAGAACCATGTGAAGAGCACCTCAACCGGATCCGTCGCTATGAGGGCGCGGATTTCGTTCCAGAGGTAAAGAGGCGGCTAGTCCGATATGGTCCAGACCCTGCGCAGGAGGTAGTCAGTCGCATCATCCGGGAATTGGATACGGAGAACAAAGCAGCACGAGCCTTTGAGCGCCAACTGTGGAGTTTGAGGGTATGGACACCTGGTCTCTCTCCCCAGCCGCAGCATGTTCCACAGGGAGAGGAGAGCAGCGACCTCCCTCCCCAGCGGCAGTATACTGTGCAGAGGGAAGAGACAACCGGTCTCCTTCCCCAGCCCCAACCAGAGATACCAGAGGCAGCAGGCCTCATAGACTGGTCCTGGGAGGACCCCCAGCAGGCAGGTGGAGATGGGACCGCAGTCTCTCTACCGGCCCTACAGGGATGCTGGGCAGGCGGCCCAGATCCCCAGCGACAGACCCAGCTACAGGGAGGGGAGAGCATCAACCTCCCTCCCCAGCCGGAGTGTGCCTTCCAGGGAGAGGAGACAACCGGTCTCTCTCCCCAGCCGCAGCATGTTCCACAGGAAGAGGAGAGCATCGACCTCCCTTCCCAACGGCCGCCGGAGTATCAGGAGGAGGAGGTAAGCCAATCTCCCCCTCCCCAGCTAACTCCTAACTTGGGCCCAGGGTTAACAGTGGAGATGTTAACCCCCACTGACCCCCACGTTCCCTTTGCCACCGGGCAGGACTATGCCCCAATTCCCCCAGCAGAAGAGCTGGCATCAGGACAGAGCGCTGCTGGCCTCTGCCCTACAGACCCCCTTGTTACAGGACTGGCCTGCAAACCCCTCACCCCAGCAGAAGCGCTGGCACCAGGGCAGAGTGCCGCTGGCCTCTGCCCCCCAAGTACCATCAGCTATTTGCCCAGCTGCGCCAGGAAGGCAGAGGATGCTACACTTTCATCCTATAACCTGGAACCTACAGGCCAGTGCTACTTGTTGTGGGGGGGCTGCTTTGCTGCTAGTGTTTATTTGTGGGTGGGTTGCGAGACTAACTTGGGCACTGACCGGCAGAAGGTCAGGTGCCTGGTTAGTCTCCCTCCAAAAGGGGAGATATGTTACAAACTGCTGTTTGTAACTGGCCCTTTAAATGAAAAATTGCCCTGCTTCCCTGGATTTTGGAGAAGCCTATTTGCCAGCCTCCTTCCACATGACTATGGCCCCTGGAAGATTGTGCCCCTGAGGACATATTGACTTTTGTTGGGTGTGTGTGGCCCTTTGGGAACCATCTGGGGACGTGTTGTGACTTTGATGAACGGTGCCCCTTTGGGACTGTGTCCCCAGGCCTGTGGGGTGACTTGTCCCTGGCTTTCTCCCACTTGGTTCGGTTTCATTGTGTGCCATTAAGAGTTAAATTTTGTTCAGCTTCAAGAAACCTATTCTAAATACAAGTCTGCTGGGATTAGCTCTAATTAGGTTTAGTGATCAACTTTCCCATTGTCTAATCAGACTAGTATTGATAAGATGGACTGCATTGTTTTATTGTGTGTAATGTTATCTGCTGAAGTAAATGTTGTGGCCTGTCAAAGGGAGTGTCTCTCTATCTAATATCAAATGTGTGATGGGGGATTTTATGCCTCCCCCTGAGAGTGTCCTGTTTTCATGTAACCTGAATAAAAGCAGGCTGTGTGCTCCAGCACATCAGACCTATTTTTGACCCTCTAACTTGCAGCTTTGACTCATGTTTGTAGGGGACAGCTTATAATCACTACAGGGATTGCTATGTTTTTCATACTCCCTTAGCTACAGGGATTGCTACAGAAGGAAGAGGTTCACCTACTGGAGCCTGGTCATAGGTCCAGGGCGCAGAGCAGACGGCGAGATTCCAGCCCAGCAGCGGTGGTTCATAGAGTCTGCATTACTTATGGTGGCTACGCAGCAGTTATAGTGTCCACGGTGCTGCTGCTCCTTTGGTGAGCGCTAGGAGCATCCTTTTCTACGGTCCAACTTCCAGCCAGCCTGGAGGCAACCGTAACAATATATATATATATATATATATATATATATATATATATACAGTGGATATAAAAAGTCTACACACCCCTGTTAAAATGTCAGGTTTCTGTGATGTAAAAAAATGAGACAAAGATACATAATTTCAGAACTTTTTCCACCTTTAATGTGACCTATAAACTGTACAACTCAATTGAAAAACAAACTGAAATCTTTTAGGTAAAAGGAAATAAAACTAAAAAGCTAAAATAATATTGTTGCATAAGTGTGAACACCCTTTTATAACTGGGGATGTAGCTGTGTTCAGAATTAAGCAATCACATTCAAAGTCATGTTAAATAGGAGTCAGTACACACCTGTCATCATTTAAAGTGCCTCTGATTAACCCCAAATAAAGTTCAGCTGTTCTAGTAGGTCTTTCCTGACATTTTGTTAGTCGCATCCTACAGCAAAAGCCATGGTCCGCAGAGAGCTTCTAAAGCAGAGAGCTTCTAAAGCATCAGAGGGATCTCATTGTTAAAAGGTATCAGTCAGGAGAAGGGAACAAAAGAATTTCCAAGGCATTAGATATACCATGGAACACAGTGAAGACAGTCATCATCAAGTGAAGAAAATATGGTGCAACGTGACATTACCAAGAACTGGATGTCCCTCCAAAATTGATAAAAAGACGAGAAGAAAACTGGTCTGGGAGGCTGCCAAGAGGCCTACAGCAACATTAAAGGAGCTGCAGGACTGGCTGTGTGGTACATGTGACAACAATCGCCCATATTCTTCATATGTCTGGGCTATGGGGTAGAGTGGCAAGACAGAAGCCTTTTCTTAAAAAAAAAAAAAAACATCCAAGCCCGGCTAAATTTTGCAAAAACACAGCTGAAGTTTCCCAAAAGCATGTTGCAAAAGGTGTTCTGGTCTGATGAAACCAAAGTTGAACTTTTGGCCATAATTCCAAAAGATATGTTTGGCGCAGACACAACACTGCATATCACCAAAAGAACACCATACCCACAGTGAAGCATGGTGGTGTCAGCATCATGCTTTGGGGCTGTTTTTCTTCAGCTGGAACTGGGGCCTTAGTCAAGGTAGAGGGAATAATTAACAGTTGAAATACCAGAGAATATTGGCACAAAACCTTCAGGCTTCTGCTAGAAAGCTGAACATGAAGAGGAACTTCATCTTTCAGCATGACAACAACCCAAAGCATACATCCAAATCAACAAAGGAATGGCTTCACCAGAAGAAGATTAAAGTTTTGGGATAGCCCAGCCAGAGCCCAGACCTGAATCCAATTCAAAATCTGTGGGGTGATCTGCAGAGGGCTGGGCACAGGAGATGCCCTCACATTCTGACAGATTTAGAGTGTTTTTGCAAAGAAGAGTGGGCAAATCTTGCCAAGTCAAGATGTGCCATGCTGATAGACTCGTACCCAAAAAGACTGAGTGCTGTAATAAAATCAAAAGGTGCTTCAATAAAGTATTAGTTTAAGGGTGTTCACACTTATGCAACCATATTATTTTAGTTTTTTAGTTTTATTTCCCTTTACCTAAAAGATTTCAGTTTGTTTTTCAATTGAGTTGTACAGTTTATAGGTCACATTAAAGGTGGAAAAAGTTCTGAAATGATTTATCTTTGTCTCATTTTTTTACATCACAGAAACCTGACATTTTAACAGGGGTGTGTAGACTTTTTATATCCACTGAATATGTACACATATAGAAACATATATATAAGTGCATTATATCCCTTTGCCATTAAGTAGCTGAAAACATGATAAAACATATTTATGCAATATTCATATTTAATAAAGATTTTATTAAAGTATTTACTGTAAATGTTTTACATTTTCTGATGCGAATATGCTATGTTTGCGCAATGGGTGTTTTTTCAACAATTCTTTTTCTCTATTGACTTCTATGGGGAAAATATATAGGCATCAGATTTAGATGTGCTCAAGATTTTAAACTGCTTGGAAGAGGAAGGAGCTACAGGGGAAACACTGAAGAATTCAGATCCGAGTACCCATGAATGATAACATAGAATTAGATGCCCTTTTCAATTTGTCCATCCATGAACCCACTCCAGAGATTGTTCATTCAAAATTTAAAGGAAAGTCTTCCTTTCACCCTGTAGGAGCTCAAGGAGACCAAATTCCATTTTTACAAAATTGGTCTTAAAAGATATAGAGACTGCATTAAAGGATGGAGATAAAATACTAAATAAACATAATGATAATTTGACCATTCTAGAAAGAAAAGCTTTGAACAAACTTGCCAAGAATATGGATATTGTCATCCGCACCGCCGACAAGGGCGGAGGCATAGTTATTAAAAAAAGGAACAGTATCTAGATTAGACTTGTGCGCCGCTAAAAAAATTATTTTGTTTCATTTTTAATTATTTAAAAAATAATTTTGTTTTGGCAAATTAGTTTAGTTAAGTTTTAAATAAAAATTGTTTCGGCAAATTAGTTACGTTCAGTTAAATCGGTTTCGGATCCGTATGTTTTTTTTCGGATCCGTTCCTTTTTTCGGATCCATTCTTATTTCATATGCATTATTCTATTAGGAAGTTATAGAATAATGCATATGAATAAAGAATGGATCCGAACAAAATTAAAAATGTAACGTAACGAATGTGCCGGTGATTGCCAAAACAAAATGATGTAAACCGCCGCTGCCACCTATGCCGCCACTAAATAAAGCTATTAACCCCTAAACCACCGTCCCCTCATATCACTTACACTACCTAAAACCTATTAACCCCTAAGCCACAGTTCCCCCGACATCGCCGACACTAATTAAACCTATTAACCCCTAAACCACACCCCCACCGCCAACACTACCTAAACCTATTAACCCCTAAACCGCAGTTCCCCCAACATCACCGACACTAACTAAACCTATTAACCCCTAAACCGCACCTCCCCACATCACCAACACTACATAAACCTAAAAAACCCTATACCGCCAGCCCCCACATCGCAACAACCTAAATTAAACTATATTAACCCCTAAACCTAACCCTAAACCTAACACCCCCTAACTTTAACATAATTAAAAATAGACCTAAAATAAAGTTACAATTATTAACTAAATAATATCTATTTAAAACTAAATACAAACTTACCTGTGAAATAAAAATGAAACAATAGCTAGCTACAATATAACTAATAGTAATATTGTAGCTAGCTTAGGTTTTTTTTTATTTCACAGGTAAGTTTGTATTTATTTTAACTAGGTAGACTAGTTAGTAAATAGTCTTTACCTATTTACTAACTACATAGCTAAAATAAATACAAACTTACCTGTGAAGTAAATGTAAAACCTAAGCTGCCTTACACTAAATCCTAACATTACAAAAAAAACTAACATTACAAAAAAACAAACTAAAATTAAAAAAAATAACAAACGAAATTATCCAAAACAATCCTATTCTAATACCCAGTTTAAAAAAACAAACAAAAAACACCCGAGAAAAAAGGGCCTTTTGTAGGGCATAGCCCTAAAGAAATCAGCTCTATTGCTAAAAAAGAAAAACAATCAGCCAATAGGAATTAGAGCTGCTTAAATCCTATTGGCTGATTTGAACAGCCAATAGGATTTAAGCAGCTTTAATTCCTATTGGCTGATTTAAATTTTTAAGCCAATAGGAATGCAATGGTACCCCCAGTATAAAAGGGGTACCTTGCATTTGAATCCTCAGTGTGCGGCAGACGATCGCATGAAGAGGACATCCACGTCAGATCGATGGACCTCTGCCTGAACCTCCACCTCCATGCATCGACCGCTCCTCCTCCACAGGGATGAAGAAGATGCTGGTCCCTCGATGGATGAAGATTGAGCCACCTGGAGCCGCTTGGATGAAGATCGTTCAAGCCGGACTTCAGCAATTGTGAGTACCTAAAGAAGGATAAGTGTTTTTGAAGGTTTTTTTGAGGGTTTTTTTAGATTAGGGCTAATGGACAATCTTAAGAGCTTTCCTTTTAAGGATAATGCCCATACAAATGGGTAGATTAGGTTTTTTAGTTAGTTTTTTTTATTTTGTGGGTTTGCGGGGGGTTGTAATGTTAGGGGTTGTTTGTTTTTATTTTGTAGCAAAAGAGCTGATTTATTTAGGGCAATGCCCTACAAAAGGCCCTTTTAAGGGCTATTGGTAGTTTATTATAGGTTAGGGTTCTTTTATTTTGGCATGTTTTTTTTTTTTTTTTTTAAATGGGGTTTTAGAATAGGAATCATTTTTATTATTGTGGATAAATTCATTTGTTATTTTTGTGTAAGTTTTTTTTTTTCATTTTGTGGTGTTTTTTTTTTTAGACTAGCCATTTTTTTTATTTTTAATGGGCAGTAAAAGAGCTGAATGCCCTTTTAAGGGCAATGCCCATACAAATGCCCTTTTCAGGAAAATGGGTGGATTAGGTTTAACTTTATTTTTATTTTGTGGGTTTGGGGGGTGGGGTTTGTATACAGTTAGGGGGTGTTTGTTTTTCTTTTTTAGCAAAAGAGCTGATTTCTTTAGGGCAATGCCCTACAAAATGCCCTTTTAAGGGCCATTGGTAGTTTATTATAGATTAGTTTTTTTTTATTTTCGTTTTTTTTTTTTTTTAATGGGGTATTAGAATAGGAATAATTTTATTGTTTTGGATAATTTCATTATTTTTTGTATTGGTAGTTTTTTATTTTTGTAATTTTAGTGGTTTTTTTTGTAATGGTAGTTTTTTTTTGTAATGGTAGGTTTTAGTGTAAGGCAGCTTAGGTTTTACTTTTATTTTACAGGTAAGGTTTGTATTTATTTTAACTAGGTAGTTAGTAAATAGTTAATAACTATTTACTAACTAGCCCACCTAGTTAAAATAAATACAAACTTATCTGTGAAATAAAAATAAAACCTAAGCTAGCTACAATAAAACTATTAGTTATATTGTAGCCAGCTTAGGTTTCATTTTTATTTCACAGGTAAGTTTGTATTTAGTTTTAAATATTATTTAGTTAATAATTGTAACTTTAATTTAGGTCTGTTTTAGTTATGTTAAAGTTAGGGGGTGTTAGGTTTAGGGTTAGGGGTTAGCATAGCTTAATTTAGGTTGTTGTGATGTGGGGGCCGGTGGTTTATGGGTTACACTTGTGCTCATAAGTTTACATACCCTGGCAGAATTTATGATTTCTTGGCCATTTTTCAGAGAATATGAATGATAATACAAAAACTTTTTTTTCACTCATGGTTAGTGTTTGGATGAAGCCATTTATTATCAATCAACGATGTTTACTCTTTTTAAATCGTAATGACAACAGAAACTACCCAAATGACCCTGATCAAAAGTTTACATACCCTGGTGATTTTAGCCTGGTAACTTGCACACAAGTTGACACAAAGGGGTTTGAATGGTTATTAAAGGTTACCATCCTCACCTGTGATCTGTTTGCTTGTAATTAGTGTTTGTGTGTATAAGGTCAATGAGTTTCTGGACTCCTGACAGACTCTTGCATCTTTCATCCAGTGCTGCACTGACGTTTCTGGATACTGAGTCATGGGGAAAGCTAAAGAATTGTCAAATGATCTACGGGAAAAGGTAGTTGAACTGTATAAAACAGGAAAGTGATATAAAGAGATATCCAAGGAATTGAGAATGCAAATCAGCAGTGTTCAAACTCTAAGTAGTGGAAAATGATGGGTTCTGTTGAAACCAAACCATGGTCAGGTAGACCAACTAAAATTTCATCCACAACTGCCAGGAAAATTGTTCGGGATGCAAAGACAAACCCACAAATAACTTCAGGTGAAATACAGGACTTTCTGAAAACATGTGGTTTGGCTGTTTTAAGATTAACAATAAGTAGGCACTTGAAAAAATATGGGCTGCATGGTTGAGTCACCAGAAGAAAGCCATTACTACGCAAATGCCACAAAGTATCCCACTTACAATACGCCAAACAGTACAGAGACAAGCCTCAAACCTTCTGGTACAAAGTCATTTGGAGTGATGATGCCAAAATTGAGCTTTATGGTCACCATAAACGCTACATTTTGGAGAGTAGTCAACAAGGCCTATGATGAAAGGTACACCATTCCCACTGTGAAACACGGAGGTGGATCGCTGATGTTTTGGGGTGTGAACTACAAAGACACAGGAAATTTGGTCAGAATTGATGGCAAGATGAATGCAGTATGTTATCAAACAGAACCCCTTGATTAGAGTTTAAACATTGCTGATTTGCATTCTCAATTCCTTGGATATCTTTTTATATTCCTTTCCTGTTTTATACAGTTCAACTACCTTTTCCCGCAGATCCTTTGACAATTCTTTTGCTTTCCCCATGACTCAGAATCCAGAAACATCAGTGCAGCACTGGATGAAAGATGCAAGGGTCTGTCAGGAGTCCAGAAACTCATTGACCTTTTATACACACACACACTAATTACAAGCAAACAGATCACAGGTGAGGATGGTTAACTTTAATAGCCATTCAAACCCCTTTGTGTCAACTTGGTTGCATATTATCAAGCTAAAATCACCAGGGCATGTAAACATTTGATCAGGGTCATTTGGGTAGTTTCTGTTGTCATTATGATTTAAAAAGTGTAAACACAGTTGATTGATAATAAATGGATTCTGCCAAACACTAACCATGAGTGAAAGAAACATTTTTGTGTTATCATTCATATTCTCTGAAAAATGGCCAAGAAATCGTAAATTCTGCCAGGGTTGTGAACTTATGAGCACAACTGTAATAGGTTTAGTTAGTGTTGGCAATGTTTGGGAAAGGCTATTTAGGGCTTAATAGGTTTAGTTCGTTTTGGGTATGTTTGGGAACGGAGGTTTAGGGGTTAATAGGTTTTGTTAGTGTCGGCGATGTTTAGGAACGGCGGTTTAGGGGTTAATAGGTTTAGTTAGTGACAGCAATGTCTGGGAATGGCGGTTTAGGGGTTAATAGCTTTATTTAGTGATTTAGTTAGTGTTGGCGATGTAGGGGAACTGCGGTTTAGGGGTTAATTAGGTAGTGTTGACGGTGTGGGGGGGCTATGATTTAGGGATTAATAGGTTTAGTTCATGTCAGCGATGTTTCAGAACGGTGGTTTAGGGGTTAATATGTTTAGTTTGTGTTGGCGTTGTTTCAGAACGGCGGTTTAGGGGTTAATAGGTTTAGTTAGTGTCGGCAATGTTGGGGAGCGGTGGTTTAGGGGTTAATAGCTTTATTTAATGATGTAGATTTAGAGTTAGTGTCGGCGATGTGTGGTTTACATTAGGAACAATGACAAATTCTGAATATGAATAATGGATCCGAAAATTCTGAAACTAATTTATTCATTTTCGGAATTTTTCAGGATGTGCTGATTCAGAAATTCGGATGCATCTGAATCTCCGAATTGGCCAAAATTCGGCTGAAAAACTAATTCTGCCGAAACGAAACGCACATGTCTAATCTAGATGAAGCATTTAAACTTCTCAATGACACACAAACATATAGGACTTTGAAACAAGATTCTATTATTAAATTTAACAAAGATCTTGAAAAACTACTTATGGAGGCTAAAAATGCAGGAATACTAGATATTGATGAATATAGATTTGTGTCTAATCCCCAACCTGTAACACCTTTGTTTTACCACCTACCTAAGATGCACAAAGAGGCAATCAATCCCCCTGGGAGACCGATAGTCTTCCCAAATACATGGATTCATACTTACAACCGGTAGTCAGAAATACTTGTGCATATTTAAACAGTTCGGCATCGGTGGAGCAATATCAAAAGTGAAATCATCACTGCCCCGCAATTTGCGGTTCCAGGCCTATTGAAGTACTATTGCCATATTTTTATATTGGCCTGATATACCCTTCGATAAAAGACTTTTCTCCCACTCAGTGGAGGTATTACACACTAAGGGCATTTACCATCTATTGTGTGTGTGGTTATTTTACATTTATTTTGATTTCGTATGATTATACCTTTTTTCAGGCTCTATCAATTTTCAGAGTCTATGTTCCATCTGTCATTATAAATTGGAATTACAGATTGGAGTTTTATATATGTATATATTTTAGCTGGGGATTTTAGCGCAGATCTATGTGGAATGCAAAAATGAGATGGCATTTTCACGATCTCGGGTTTTTCCCCCCCTTTTTTTCTCTCCATTGATTTCTATGGGGGAATACATGCACGCAAAAACTTAAGTTAGTTTTTTCACGCTATTCTTGCTAACGCTAGCGTAATATAAAAAAAAATTGGAACTTGTAATACGAATGCAACCTGACTAGAGCAAAAAGCTTGACATAAGCAGAGTTTTCACAATCCCGGGAAAAAAAATAGCGCGTCACTAATCTAGCTCTATGGCTTCCAACGAAAGTAGGGATCCATAGTATTTCACATCACTGTGTATTCTCCTGTTTCAAAGATATAAAGTATCCACAACAAAAATATATATATAGACATGCTCAATAATGTATTTGCCACGCAAAGTGCTAAATGGGACGTGGACTCATCCAAATCCACCACAAGTATACAAAAAAGAAAAAGGTCCCAAATTATACAAATAAAATATTCTAGAAAATTAATTTATAAGGTCACTAGAGAAGTAAACGATATGGAGAGAGAGGACCTATTATGTTCCAAAGTTATACTATAACAAGATGAAAGACCTTTTTTTATCACTACATTTTCTAATCAGTATGCTGAGGTCTATAGCATCATTTAGAAATATCTCCCTTTATTGTATGGTGATGATCTTCTAAAAGATACAATCACGAATGGTTGCAGATTTGTATATTCTAAAAACTGCACTATAGGTAGTTTATTATCACTGAGTATGTTAGGGGGATAAGACCTCACAAAAGTTGTGCTTGTGTATTTTAAAAAGTAACTAAAACCTTTTTCTTCCATTCAACAGGAGAACAATTTGAGGTTAGAGGGTATATTAATTGTGCTACTTGCTATGTACTTTATGCAAAGGACAGTATGTGGGTATGACAACTCGTGAAGTTAGAACCTGTATTCATGAACACCTGTCTAAAATTACAAATAATGATCCTTGTTCTGCTTTGGCTAAGCATTTTATCTATAACTATAGTTAGAATGTTAGTTTGTTTGGATGGAATGCTTTTGAGTTGATTAAACAGCCACCATAGTGTTGATGATACATTGAAAATATGAAGTAAACAGGAAATATACTGGATTTTAAAGTTACAAACCCAAGTCCCTAAAGGTTATAATTGTAAATTTGACATAATACATTATTGGGAATAATGGTGAATATTAGCACTATTTTGTTTGCAATGTTAAGTATAATAGAAAAGAAGCTGGATAATCCTGAATCATATATATTTGGAATTTATTGTAACTGAGATGTTATATATTTGATTGGTATTTATTGTAATTCTGTGTAACTGCGAAATGTATTTGGAAGGTTCTTTGTTATATCAGTTTAGAAATTAATACGATCATTTCTAGGGAATAATCTGTGTTTTTGAATTTTATAAAAGAGATCTGTACACAATGGGTTAATAGACAAAGCATGTGTTTGAGATCATAGGTAATGAGTGTGGTTTTAAAAAGATTACCCACTCTTAGAGGGGTTAGGTCTATGAGTATGGCATGTTGGGAAGCTGAAATGTGTTAGCCCATTTATCTCTACCTTTGTATGATCCAAGATGCTTTTTTTGATTGTTGGAATAAAACAATTTTTTTTTAAATAGTGAGGGGGCTTTTTCTTTCCTTTTTGTATCATTTATATTGAGACTTAACAATGATGTCCTGGTTGAAATCCTCACACTTGCCTTATAAGCACTTGTTAACCTTGGGCACATTTATCCTTAAAGGGACATGATACACTCATTTTTTCTTTGCATAAATGTTTTGTGGGTGATCTACTTATATAGCCCATAAAGTTTTTTGTTTTTTTTAAATGTATAGTTTTGCTTATTTTTAAATAACATTGCTCCTATTTTCAGACTCCTAATCAAGCCCCAAAGTTTTATGAGAATACTGTCAGCTACCTACTCCAGCTTGCTCCTGTTTGTGTAAAGGTTCTTTTCATATGCAAAAGAAGAGGGAGGGGGGTCTTATTTCCCACTTGCAGTGGGCTTTCCAGCTACCTTTTCAGTTAAACTGAGAGCTTCTAAGTAAGTTTTAAAACCGTTTTATACTGGATTTTTATATCAGTATCTGTGCATCTTATTCTTTATAGTAGTGTCTATTACATGCAGTTATATGAAAATGAGTGTATACTGTCCCTTTAAAGTCAAGTGAAACCAAATGTTGAGATGCTTGAAAGTAATGGTGATTAGAAAATATCAGCTGAACATCTCTATGTAAAAAGGGGAGATATTTTACCCCAACATTTCCTCTGTAGCCACATCTATTGTAAAGGGCCTCTAAGCTGTCAATCAGTATGCTAATCCTGGGACATGCAAAGGAGTGTGCATCTGCATGTGCATATACAGTCATGCTATTTCCCTGCTCAGTTTAAGGAAGTTTATTAAGAGATCTTGCAAGACTTTTAGTGAGATCTTATATGATCACAGTAAAGCAAAGTGTGATCTCAGCACTGATTAAGCTGGTTTTGCTGATTTTCTTTTCCAACATAGCTGAAGGATACCTGTTCACAGAGCACTTACTCTTGTGAGCTGAACAAAATATCTTAATATCTTTTTATTTTATTTTACATAGAGATGTTGTATTGCCTAATATAATCTATACCTTAATACATATGCTGAAAGCAATAATTGAACTCCTTGCTATTCTTAATAGGTATAATAGTTTATTCACAAAAGAAAAGAACAATCGAACAATAATGTATAATAACAACTTGTTTACATAAAAATAAAATAAATCACTACATCAACAGATTATGCATCATATATGTTCCACTTTGGCTGGGGATTCCCGTCAACTTCAGCCCGAACAATATAGAAGATCTGGGAGTTTCAGCTTAGTATCCAAACGGCACAACTGCCCTTGAATTGAGAAGTCCAATGAATCAAAGTCCCAGATCCTTTATATACACTCTAATAATACATTAGTTTTTGCAAAACTGTCTGTGGGGGTAGTTATCAACGTGTCAACTTTCCTGCCTTCGCCGGCCCAATACGCCCGCCTAAGCTCGCCTACCTTCGCCGCCGCGGACCTGAAAAAATACGCCTAAGTTATCAAAAAAAGCTGTCAAAAAGCCGCGGGGCGATGAGCAGCGGACTGTGAGAGTTATCACTCATCCGATCTCGCTGCTCTTCGGCTGTTTGACAGCTTTCTTGCTAGGCTGTCACTAAGCACTCACACTAAACTACACTGTTCTACCCCCTATACCGGCGCCCCCGGAGCCCCCCGCAACTAAATAAAGTTACTAACCCCTAAACCGCCGCTCCTAGACCCTGCCCCAACTCTGATAAATATATTAACCCCTAAACCGCCGCTCCTAGACCCTGCCGCAAGTCTTATAAATGTATTAACCCCTAAACCGCCGCTCCTAGCCCCCGCCGCAAGTCTTATAAATGTATTAACCCCTAAACCGCCGCTCCTGGACACCGCTGCCACCTACATTATACCTAGTAACCCCTATCCTGCCCCCCCTATACCGTCGCCCTCTATAATAAAGTTATTAACCCCTATCCTGCTGATCCCGCACCTCGCCGCAAATAAAAAAATAGTTTAACCCCTAAACCTCCGCTCCCTGAACCCGCCGCAACCTATATTAAATTTATTAACCCCTATCCTGCCCCCCCTACACCGTCGCCACCTATAATAAATTTATTAACCCCTATCCTGCCCCCCCTACACCGTCGCCACCTATAATAAATTTATTAACCCCTATCCTGCCCCCCCTACACCGTCGCCACCTATAATAAACTTATTAACCCCTATCCTGCCCCCCCTACACCGTTGCCACCTATAATAAATTTATTAACCCCTATCCTGCCCCCCACTACACCGCCGCCACTGTAATAAAATTATTAACCCCTAAACCTAAGTCTAACACTACCCTAACACCCCCCTAACTTAAATATTAATTAAATAAATCTAAATAATATTTCTGTTATTAACTAAGTTAATCCTATTTAAAACTAAATACTTACCTATAAAATAAACCCTAATATAGCTACAATATAAATAATAATTATATTGTAGCTATCTTAGGATTTATTTTTATTTTACAGGTACCTTTCAATTTATTTTAACTAGGTACAATAGCTATTAAATAGTTATTACCTAGCTAAAATAAAGAGAAATGTACCTGTAAACTAAAAACTAACCTAAGTTACAATTACACCTAACACTACACTATACTAAAATAAATTATTCCTATTTAAAACTAAATACTTACCTGTAAAATAAACCCTAAGATAGCTACAATATAATTAATAATTACATTGTAGCTATCTTAGGATTTATATTTATTTTACAGGTAACTTTGTATTTATTTTAGCTAGTTAGAATAGTTATTAAATAGTTATTAACTATTTAATAACTACCTAGCTAAAAGAAATACAAAATTACCTGTAAAATAAATCCTAACCTAAGTTACAATTAAACCTAACACTACACTATCATTAAATAAATTAAATAAACTACCTACAAATAACTACAATTAAATACAATTACATAAACTAACTAAAGTACAAAAAATAAAAAAAATAAGTTGCAAACATTTAAAAACATATTACAACAATTTTAAGCTACTTACACCTAATCTAAGCCCCCTAATAAAATAAACCCCCCCCCCCCAAAATAAAAAAAATGCCCTACCCTATTCTACATTAAAAAAGTTCAAAGCTCTTTTACCTTACCAGCCCTTAAAAGAGCCTTTTGTGGGGGCATGCCCCAAAGAGTTCAGCTCTTTTGCCTGTAAAAGAAAAATACAACCCCCCCAACATTAAAACCCACCACCCACATACCCCTAATCTAACCCAAACCCCCCTTAAAATAACCTAACACTAATCCCCTGAAGATCATCCTACCTTTAGTTGTCTTCACTCAGCCAAGCCACCGATGGAACTGAAGAGGACATCCGGACCGGCAGAAGTGATCATCCAAGGGGCGCTGAAGAAATCTTCCATCCGATGAAGTGATCCTCCAAGCGGCGCTAAAGAAATCTTCCATCCGGGCGAGGTCATCTTGCAAGAGGCGCTGAAGAAGTCTTCTATCCGGGCGAGGTCATCTTCGAAGCCGGGTCTTGAATCTTCATCCCGCCGACGCGGAACATCCTTCTTTCCCGACGAACTACCGATGAATGAAGGCTCCTTTAAGGGACGTCATCCAAGATGGCGTCCCTTCAATTCCGATTGGCTGATAGGATTCTATCAGCCAATCGGAATTAAGGTAGGAAAAATCTGATTGGCTGATGGAATCAGCCAATCAGATTCAAGTTCAATCCGATTGGCTGATCCAATCAGCCAATCAGATTGAGCTCGCATTCTATTGGCTGTTCCGATCTATTGGAGGATAACTTCTGCCGGTCCGGATGTCCTTCTTCAGTTCCATCGCTGCTCGGCTGAGTGAAGACGACTAAAGGTAGGATGATCTTCAGGGGATTAGTGTTAGGTTATTTTAAGGGGGGTTTGGGTTAGGTTAGGGGTATGTGGGTGGTGGGTTTTAATGTTGGGGGGGTTGTATTTTTCTTTTACAGGCAAAAGAGCTGAACTCTTTGGGGCATGCCCCCACAAAAGGCCCTTTTAAGGGCTGGTAAGGTAAAAGAGCTTTGAACTTTTTTAATGTAGAATAGGGTAGGGCATTTTTTTATTTTGGGGGGTTTGTTATTTTATTAGGGGGCTTAGATTAGGTGTAAGTAGCTTAAAATTGTTGTAATATGTTTTTAAATGTTTGTACCTTATTTTTTTTATTTTTTGTAACTTAGCTTTTTTTATTTTTTGTACTTTAGTTAGTTTATGTAATTGTATTTAATTGTAGTTATTTGTAGGTAGTTTATTTAATTTATTTAATGATAGTGTAGTGTTAGGTTTAATTGTAACTTAGGTTAGGATTTATTTTACAGGTAATTTTGTATTTCTTTTAGCTAGGTAGTTATTAAATAGTTAATAACTATTTAATAACTATTCTAACTAGCTAAAATAAATACAAAGTTACCTGTAAAATAAATATAAATCCTAAGATAGCTACAATGTAATTATTAATTATATTGTAGCTATATTAGGGTTTATTTTACAGGTAAGTATTTAGTTTTAAATAGGAATAATTTATTTTAGTATAGTGTAGTGTTAGGTGTAATTGTAACTTAGGTTAGTTTTTATTTCACAGGTATATTTCTCTTTATTTTAGCTAGGTAAGCTATTAAATAGTTAATAACTATTTAATAGCTATTGTACCTAGTTAAAATAAATTGAAAGGTACCTGTAAAATAAAAATAAATCCTAAGATAGCTAGAATATAATTATTATTTATACTGTAGCTATATTAGGGTTTATTTTAAAGGTAAGTAGTTAGTTTTAAATAGGATTCATTTAGTTCATAATAGAAATATGATTTAGATTTATTTAATTAATATTTAAGTTAGGGGGTGTTAGGGTTAGTGTTAGACTTAGGTTTAGGGGTTAATAATTTTATTACAGTGGCGGCGGTGAAGTGGGAGGCAGGATAGGGGTTAATAAATTTATTATAGGTGGCGACGGTGTAGAAGGGGGCAGGATAGGGGTTAATAAATTTATTATAGGTGGCGACGGTGTAGAAGGGGGCAGGATAGGGGTTAATAAATTTATTATAGGTGGCGACGGTGTAGGGGGGCAGGATAGGGGTTAATAAATTTAATATAGGTTGCGGGGGTTCGGGAGCGGCGGTTTAGGGGTTAAACTATTTATTTAGTTGCGGCGAGGTGCGGGATCGGCAGGATAGGGGTTAATAAATTTATTATAGAGGGCGGCGGTATGGGGGGGCAGGATAGGGGTTACTAGGTATAATGTAGTTGGCGGTGGGCTCCGGGAGCGGCGGTTTAGGGGTTAATATGTATAGAGTAGCTTGCGGTGGGCTCCGGGAGCGGCGGTTTAGGGGTTAACATATTTATTATAGTGTCGGTGGGCTCCGGGAGCGGCGGTTTAGGGGGTAATAACTTTATTTAGTTGCGGCGGTGTAGGGGGGACAGATTAGTGGTGTTTAGACTCGGGGTACATGTTAGGGTGTTAGGTGCAGACAGCTCCCATAGGAATGAATGGGATGTCTATCAGCAGCGAACTTGTACTTTCGCTATGGTCAGACTCCCATTGATTCTTATGGGCCGTAAAAGTGCCGAGCGTACCTGCTAGTTTTTTGATAACTAGCAAAAGTAGTGAGATTGTGCCGTACTTGTGTGCGGAACATCTGGAGTGACGTATGAATCGATCTGTGTCGGACGGAGTCCAGCGGATCGAAGTTTGCGTCACAAAATTCTACTTTTGCCGGTCTGTAGCCTTTGATAACTAAGGCGAATCAGCCTCGCCACAAATACGCTGCAGAATTCCAGCGTATTTGAGGTTGACGGCTTAATAACTACCCCCCTGTGTCTCTTATTTCTGTCCAGATGTATCCGGTCCAACAAATGTCTCAACCACGGATGAGTCATTTGTTCTTTTGAATACATATTGTTTTGTTCAGCATTTTTAAAATCAAAACAAGTTATATATAAGCTTCAAGTCTATGCCATGTCAGCAACTCAGGATTTCTTTAATCACTACATAGATTCATATAGTCCAAGAAGACTGGTTCACAATAATCACACTCTATACAGCCTGTCATATCACATTTGTATTACAGATGTTCATGCTGTATCACTTTCAAATGATTTAGGGTATTATGTCCCTTTAACTGCAGAACTCATTTATGTATGGAAAGTACTACCCAGGTCTGTTAATGTAAATGTGTATGGTTCCCCTGTAAGAACTACTGTTATATAGTGCAATAAATATTATTATATTACCTAAAGCAGAACTTTTGTTCCCTAATCTTATTTTATAGAGGTTTGAATGTATTTAACCCCTATATAGGCGGTCCAAAAGCGGCCTCTATTTGTTTCAGAAGATTTATTTTTATCAGGTGGTGTCTGTTGTGTACAGGTTTTCATATATTTTGTTTATGTAATGCACCATTTATTTGTTATCGTTACATTAACAAAATATGAGGTTGGTTCTTTGAGTGTTTTATACAAGTCCCATATATTTTGTCTATCTATCTACCAATCTATTGTTATAATAGCTAGTTTATTATATAGGTGATATTTTAATAGTTTTGAAGACAATTCTGTGTGAGTAACTCTCTATCCTGTAAACTGTATCTTTGCTTTTTATTGAAAACTCAATTAAAAATAAAAGTAAATTCAAAAATATAAATACTATCCAAGATCATGATTAAATAAAATAATTTTATGTTTTATGAGTTAATAATGCTATCCCTTATATGGGCTGGATAGAAAAAAAATAATTACCATCCAATAGGAGTTTAGTTTGGGGCTTGATTTCAACCATACACATTAGCATAAATAAATGTTTATTTCTGCAAATCCCCTTGTTCAATATATGTCAATATCATGCTAGCTCATTGCTCTATGCAGGTGAGTTGAGATAATAAGACTGATGATCAATTTACATCCTGGAAATTGAAGAGATATTTCACTCAAATGGGGGGGGGGGGGGGGGCAATAATCTGCATTTTCAGAAAAACTTGTCTAACCTACTGGTTGTTTGATCAAACTCGGCATTCTTTGGTGTAAATCAGAGTCTCTCAACTCCAGTCTTCAAGTATCCCTAACAGGCCACATTATCATAACATCTTAATTAGATCACAGGTGAAACAATCAGCTGATCAGTTACCGTGGTTACTAACCTGCTCTTACCCATCAGCTGATTATTTCATCTCTGCTCTAGTTAAGATATCATGAATATCTGGTCTGTTACAAGTACTTGCGGACTGGAGTTAAGAAATACTAATTTACACCACACTATGCCTAGTTTGATCAAAACATTGGTAGGTTAAAGGGACACTGAACACAAATTGTTTTCTTTCATGATTCAGATAGAGCATGCAATTTTAAGCAACTTTCTAATCTACTCCTAGTATCAAATTTTCTTTATTCTCTTGGTATCTTTACTTGAAAAGCAAGAATCTAAGTTTAGATGATGGCCCATTTTTGGTGAACAACCTGGGTTGTTCTTGCTGATTGGTGGATAAATTCACCCAGCAATAAACAAGTGCTGTCCAGGGTACTAAACCAAAAATTGGCTGGCTCCTTAGCTTAGATGCTTTCTTTTTTAAACAAAGATAGCAAGAGAACGAAGAAAAATTGATAATAGGAGTAAAATAGAAAGTTGCTTAAAATTGCATGCTCTATCTGAATCATGAAATAAAATGTGGGTTCAGTGTCCCTTTAAACAAGAAGAATATATGTTGGCAGAACTTTTGGCATTTCAGAGTTTGACTGTCCGTTTGCATAGGGCTATCAATATATTACATGAACTGTGATTTTTTTAAAAACATTTTGGCTAATAGACCTGATGATCAAAAACATACAAAAATACATATAGGGAAATTATTTTATAAGTTTACAGACTCAAATAAAATTCTTAAATTATTGTCTCTAGCTTGTAATACATGCGACAAATCAGTATAATGCATCTGTATCCTTGAGAATTCCTAATAACCTGCATTTGGATTGGTCTGGTGCTTTGTGTGACAAAAGAACTGAGACTAAGTTCCAAATATACACTAAACACAGTCCAGTCTGCAGACATATACAATAATTTAAAACAGTTTTAATATATATATTACTTTGATTTTAGTTATACTTTTTGATTGCAGACACAATAAAAAATTGCATAGCCTGTAGAGATCTACATGGGTGAAAAATGTGGTTTGACCGAATCTTTCAGACCAAATATTCAGAACATTTAGTTTTCCAAATATTCGACTGATGTGCTATTCAGTATTAGTTTAATTTTAAAATAAACAAATACTTACTATTAGTGGAACACTTACATTAGTTTTCATAATTAAAATGTAGATGTTTCTTTGCTACAGGTGAAAAAAGTTTACCTGTAGCATTACATACTTCTAGCTGGAGAGCCGCGTTAATCCTGACCCTTCTTCATTCGCGTGCTAATAGGAGGCCTAGCGCGGCAGATCCGACGGTCTGCTCTAGAGGCGAATATCCTTTAGCGCAAGCCATGGGATCTGTTGCACTAGAGGTATTTGTTTTATGTAAATTTCATGGTCCATTATTTTGGATAGCCATCTAAATAAATATCCGTGCACAAATGTGCATTCCTAATGAAACAAATGCTTATGTCTAATATCCTGTCTACACGACATTAACAGAGATAATAGAGCACATTTTCCAAACAAACATATTCAAACAAATGTCATGTCAACAATGACAATACGCTGCTCCTTACATTGGACTTTAGGCTCATAAAAAACATCCACTGGGAAACACAGATAAGGGGCTCCTCATAGTGGGTCACACAACCAAAGCTGGTGCTTAACCAAAACTCTGATTTCGCTGAGTTATTCAGTAAACACTACTTTGTTGTTTTCAGTGGATCAGGAACTCCCATAACTTTAGCATATGCAGTTAAGAAGATTATTTAAAAAAAAACACTCTAAATTTTAAATGAGCAGGAGATTTGATTGTTTTTCTGACAAATTTACATAAATGTATCAGCCCCCTGTATCATGTGATAGCCATACACCAATCACAGACACATATATACGTATACACTGTGAACTCTTGCACATAAACAACTCTGATATAGTCCAGCAGAATGTGATAAAAGATAGTGCCAATCTGTATGAGGCCTTGCACAAACCTTTAACATTTCAATGCAAAGTCCACAAAAAAGCAGCACTCACCAACCTTCAATATGGCACAAACGTATTCTGAAATCCCTATGATACAGTACATACAAATGACAAATTGTGGATTTCAGATTAAACTTCTGCCATATTTGAAGGTTGGTGAGTGCTTCTGTTTCTTGAACTTTGCAACACTTACCACAGCAGGTGCCACAGAAAGTGAGCACAATGTGATCATGGAAGTACATTGGCAAGTCTCGTAAATTGTTTGATCTATCTGAATCATGAAAGTTGAATTTTGATTTTAGTGTCCCTTTAAGAATTGTATCATATTCTATGTTTTCTAACTATGATGTGGAATAATAGAGTGAAACATCCGGAAGGATTTGTTTTTGGATAGGACAAGGAAGCAATCCTTCATATACCAGATATGTAATTTTTTTGCATTTGTCTTACCTTTTGCCTTATTTCCTCCTTTTCTTTGCACCAAAGTAATCTCATTATAACATCTTGAGGCTGGGGTTTAGGCGCTGATAGAGGTCTCAAAAATCTCTGGGCTTTTTCCTATGACTCAGATTATTGAGGTCTTCCAGTTTTTCCATAAATGTCTCCATTCTGGAATCTTGAACATTAACACATTTAGAAATGGAGACTAGCATTTCAATTATTGTCTTCTGTGGCTCAACCTTGTTCTCCACTCTTTGACATTTCTATAATGTCTTTTTGCATAACTGTCAATTCTGTTTTTATAAGGTTTTTCAGAGAATCAGAGTCCACCAGATTTTTTTAAGGAAATGAGGAGACCAGCTGCAGGAAATGTTCTAGATTGGTAGCTGGCAGCTCTGAGTTAGATCTTTCCTATGTGTGAAAGAGATTGGCAATGTAGTCTTCTTTTTTGAGTATTTGCTATCTTGTCTGCTTCAGGTGTTTTCTTTTGGCCCAAGAGTATAAAGCAATGTTTATTAGTGGCGACAATCAGAGTTGTGTTAGTAGATGTAAAAAAATGTTTCTCATACGTCCCAGAGCTATAGGGCAATATCTGCAAAATTATGTAAAGTACAGTTCAGAAGTTTCAGCACTGAGATATCAATTATAAGATCTTGCCTAGTGCGCTGTTTCTTTTAGAAGGTTTATATATGTTAAGGCAGCTTCACTGTATCTTTATTTCAGTATCTATAGATGGATGAGAGGTAGAACTACACAAATGTGATAAGTAGTTCTTCAACAGTCTCTTAAGATATGGTTTAATGTGGGCCAGCTAATCCATGATACCACTTAAATCCACTTAATTTAAGAGATATAGGAGAAAATAGCCTAGGGGCATGTTATGGCATATGAGACCCAATTGTTCAAATCAGGCACTATCATCCTGAGTGGACATACTGCCTCCTTTCTTATAATAGTAAGAAAATAAGCAAGATTTGTTTACACATTCCTGGAGCTCTAATTAATTAAAACTGCTGCTTTATTAACAGGGTACGTTGGCTGTCATTAAAGGGACACTGAACCCAAATTTTTCTTTTGTGATTCAGATAGAGCATGCAATTTTAAGCAACTTTCTAATTTACTCCTATTATCAATGTTTCTTCATTCTCTTGATATCTTTATTTGAAAAAAAAAGGCATCTAAACTTTTTTCTTGGTTCAGTACTCTGGACAGAGTTTTTGATTGGTGGATGAATTTATCCACCAATCAGCAAGGACAACCAAGGTTGTTCACCAAAAATGAGCTGCCATTTAAGCTTACATTCTTGCATTTCAAATAAAGATACCAAGAGAATTATGAAAATTTGATAATAGGAGCAAATTAGAAAGTTGCTTAAAATGTCATGCTCTATCTGAATCACGAAAGAAAAAAATTTGGGTTCAGTGTCCCTTTAAGGAGATAATCATTATACAGTTTTATTAATATTAATAATGATGTTATTCATATATGGTTCCAGCAAGTCTCATATTCTGTAAACATTTTTGGGTTTCAACCTTGTTTGAGGGATATATTGAGAGATACCGACTTTTCCATTTTCCGCAGGAAAAATATGATGACTGCTTAGCAATGGCTCATTAACAGAAATGAATAATTAATTTGTAATTAGTGTTAATTAGTGTTAGCGAACGATTTATGAGAACTTCACCATATTTATTAGAGGTGGTTGAGTTAGGTTTCCATAAAATACACATCCATCTATACAGGGGGGGCACAAAAAGACAACAGAGGCCACCACAGGCCACATGACATGGGTGATATGACTACTGAGTCTGTATGCTTCAAAGCATAAATGGTTACAATACCCTATCCAGATTAGATGGGAGGCTGACCTGATATAACAAAGAAGTCATGGTAATTGTAATGGTGGAAACATAGGTATCCAATTTACATTTAACTGCAGTAAAGGAATCCACGTTATTGATAATTATGAAGCATCCCAATGTGAAACTATGTTTTTGTTAATATGATTTATGCTTTTTAAATTTATATTTGAAGTTTTCTTATTTTGACAAGTTGAGCTATTGGTTTTGATTTACCTTTTATAGTCACAAATGTCTTAGTTAAAGGGCCACTGTAAGTAAATATTTTCTATGCCTGTTACTAACTAACTACCCCAAATACTTGTTTTATCAATAGCATTTCATTAACATATCTCTACCGTATATCAGGAATCTTGTCTGCAAATTTAATTGTTTTCCAAACCCACTCTGTGGGTATCCTTTGCTCTGTACCAATCCGTTTACAATACCTAGGTTTCAAAATGGCGCTTTAAACACTTTAAAAAATGTTATTGGTTTAAGTATTTTGAACATGCAGTGCTGAAAATAGTGGGCAGGATAACGTGACATCATCGGCGAATAAAAGATATAACTTTTAGAATGTTATGAAACTTTGTTTTGGAGAAAATATAGGTCAGTAGGTTTTAATTAATGTTTATTAACTTTAATAAGTTAGTTGTTTAGCTTAAAAATTATAACAGAAAGTAATCCTTTAAGTTATTCCTGTAAAACTGGTCTTATCTGTCCATAATAACATTGGGGCAGTAAGGAACATGGTAATATAATTACAGGTACAGATCCACAAATCAGGAATTCAAAAATCCAAAATTATTAAAAAATCCAGACTTTTTATATTAATATATTTAAAAAAAATATTATTGAAAACTAAAATTTTTACACACAAGCAAGACACAATTTTCTCTGCCTGTGTCTTTAGTTTTTTTTTGATGTACTAAAATGCAAATGATAGTACTGTACTATCTTTCTGATGGTACTATTTATATAAAAGTATTAAAAATTATTTAAAAACTACTTTTAGGTTGTATGTATAAGCTGTATTATGACATGTAAATATTGCCTAAATGGCATAAAATATTAATGTTAACACTTGGTCCCATCTCCTTTTGAAGTTGTCCCCCTTTTTAGACACATTGGGCTAGATTACAAGTGGCACGCTAATGCTTGAACGCGCTTCCAATAGTCTACCACTTTGATGTTACAAGACCATGTTAAAGCGCACTTACCAGAGAAAGGTTAGCACGGCCAACTTTGCTTGAGCACAGCCGATACTTTTAAAGGTATTAGCTGATATTCCAAGTTGAAAGATATAGGTTGAACTCAAGTGCAAGTATTAACGGCGCTCTGATATTTAGCGCACCTGAAGTAAACTGTAGAAGGTTAAAAAATAGTTGCATAAAACACATTAAAAGATAGTATTAAACACATATCTCATTTTTTTAATAAAAATATATAATTTTAATATTAATTAAAAAGGTTTTAAAATGGTTTAAAGGGATAAGGTAAATGGCAAATTGTTTGACTGGAAAGGCTCCAATGTATATAGATATGTCTAAATATAATTAAGTGTGTATATATATATATATGTGTATGTGTATTTATGTGTTTATATGTGTAAATATGTGTGTGTACACATACATATATATTTACAAATTTAAACACACTAATACGCAAATATGCACTTATATACGCATATACATTATATACCTTTTTGAAGCTTTCCCAGTTTTATTTATTTTAATGTGTTTTAATCTGTTTTGAATACTCTAAATTCCAATGTTCTTCACAGAGAAACAAAATGTCATTTTTATTTCAAAAAAGATATTTATATATAAATATATATATATATATATATATATATATATATATATATATATATATATATATATATATATATATACAGGGAGTGCAGAATTATTAGGCAAATTAGTATTTTGACCACATTATCCTCTTTATGCATGTTGTCTTACTCCAAGCTGTATAGGCTTGAAAGCCTACTACCAATTAAGCATATTAGGTGATGTGCATCTCTGTAATGAGAAGGGGTGTGGTCTAATGACATCAACACCCTATATCAGGTGTGCATAATTATTAGGCAACTTCCTTTCCTTTGGCAAAATGGGTCAAAAGAAGGACTTGACAGGCTCAGAAAAGTCAAAAATAGTGAGATATCTTGCAGAGGGATGCAGCACTCTTAAAATTGCAAAGCTTCTGAAGAGTGATAATCGAACAATCAAGAGTTTCATTCAAAATAGTCAACAGGGTCGCAAGAAGCGTGTGGAAAAACCAAGGCGCAAAATAACTGCCCATGAACTGAGAAAAGTCAAGCATGCAGCTGCCAAGATGCCACTTGCCACCAGTTTGGCCATATTTCAGAGCTGCAACATCAATGGAGTGCCCAAAAGCACAAGGTGTGCAATACTCAGAGACATGGCCAAGGTAAGAAAGGCTGAAAGACGACCACCACTGAACAAGACACACAAGCTGAAACGTCAAGACTGGGCCAAGAAATATCTCAAGACTGATTTTTCTAAGGTTTTATGGACTGATGAAATGAGAGTGAGTCTTGATGGGCCAGATGGATGGGCCCGTGGCTGGATTGGTAAAGGGCAGAGAGCTCCAGTCCGACTCAGACGCCAGCAAGGTGGAGGTGGAGTACTGGTTTGGGCTGGTATCATCAAAGATGAGCTTGTGGGGCCTTTTCGGGTTGAGGATGGAGTCAAGCTCAACTCCCAGTCCTACTGCCAGTTTCTGGAAGACACCTTCTTCAAGCAGTGGTACAGGAAGAAGTCTGCATCCTTCAAGAAAAACATGATTTTCATGCAGGACAATGCTCCATCACACGCGTCCAAGTACTCCACTGCGTGGCTGGCAAGAAAGGGTATAAAAGAAGAAAATCTAATGACATGGCCTCCTTGTTCACCTGATCTGAACCCCATTGAGAACCTGTGGTCCATCATCAAATGTGAGATTTACAAGGAGGGAAAACAGTACACCTCTCTGAACAGTGTCTGGGAGGCTGTGGTTGCTGCTGCACGCAATGTTGATGGTGAACAGATCAAAACACTGACAGAATCCATGGATGGCAGGCTTTTGAGTGTCCTTGCAAAGAAAGGTGGCTATATTGGTCACTGATTTGTTTTTGTTTTGTTTTTGAATGTCAGAAATGTATATTTGTTAATGTTGAGATGTTATATTGGTTTCACTGGTAAAAATAAATAATTGAAATGGGTATATATTTGTTTTTTGTTAAGTTGCCTAATAATTATGCACAGTAATAGTCACCTGCACACACAGATATCCCCTAAATTAGCTATAACTAAAACAAACTAAAAACTACTTCCAAAACTATTCAGCTTTGATATTAATGAGTTTTTTGGGTTCATTGAGAACATGGTTGTTGTTCAATAATAAAATTAATCCTCAAAAATACAACTTGCCTAATAATTCTGCACTCCCTGTATATATATATTATATATATATATATTATATATATATATATATATATATATATATATATATATATATATATATATATATATATATATATATCTGTATATACAATATATTTCTTGCATTTCTATTGGCTGATTTTTGAATTCTTAGTCCAATCAGCCAATAGAATGAAAGCTTTTTCTATTGGCTGATTGGAGTAAGAATTTAAAAATTAGCCAATAGAAATGCAAAGGTACCTTTATAAGGGAAAACCTTACATTTAATCTTTAGTGTGCTGCAAGGACAGCATAAAGAGGGCAATGGATGGAAGATGCAGAGAAAAAAAAACGGATGGAAAATTGAAGAAGAGGGCACCCCTAGAGGAGAGGCGTCATGGAAGAAAGAAGAGAAGCATTGCCAGAGGTGTCCACCTAAGAAGCCATATTTAAGCTGGTGAATACTAACTTTTGGGGTTTAGAATTAAGGATTTTTGGGGTTTCTGTAATTTTTCTAAGGCTGACCATAGTCATATTTGGTCTAGAGTCTTTTGGGTTGGTTTATCTGTATAAACAATATATGTCTTGCATTTCTATTGGCTGATTTTTTAATTCTTAGTCCAATCAGCCAATAGAATGAAAGCTTTTTCTATTGGCTGATTGGAGTAAAAATTAAAAAATTAGCCAATAGAAATGCAAAGGTACCTTTATAAGGGGGAACCTTACATTTAATCTTTAGTGTGCTGCGAGGACTGCATGAAGAGGGCATTGGATGGAAGATCCAAAGAAAAGAAGACAGATGGAAAATAGTAGAAGAGGGCACTCCTAGAGGAGAGGCATCATGGAAGAAAGAAGAGGAGCACTACTGGAGCTGCCGACCTAAGAAGCCAGATTTAAGCTGGTGAGTACTAACCTTTGGGGTTTAGCATTAAGAATTTTTTTGAGTTTCTGTAATTTGTCTATGACTGACCTTAGTCATATGTGGTCTAGAGTCTTTTGGGCTGGTAAAATATTATTTTTTATTATATGGAGAAAATAGTAGGCAAGATAAGGAACAATTCATTAACATAGAGATTCTAGGATGGAAAAATAAAACAAAACCGAGTATTACACAATTTATAAAAATAATTTAGAAACAGGCTCTCTTATGATATTTGTAAGCTTACAGAAAAAAATATTAAGACTTATTTTTATGCTTGAATGCAATTTCAATTTCCATTACATACGTCCCAATTTGTCAACCAATTTTTGAACATAACATGACTTATATATGACTTATATAGGTGAGCTGAGTGGAGGAAAAGAGAGAAAACATATGTATTTGGGTTTCTTATTTTGTTTTGTTTTCTGGTTTTACCCTCGAGGGTATGGTATTCAGTAAGAGGTTGGTTATTATCTCAAATGTTTTGTCATAATTTGTTGGTTTCTGATATAATCTTACTGCGCTTTTGTTATTATATATTGTTGGCAGTTGGCATTGGATACTTTTCATACATATTAGTGTTAACATAAAAAAAATAATAAGAGGTGCACCATTGATGTCAGCTACATGATTTGTTATAATATGGATGTATAATGGCGAATTTAATGATATATATGGATATGGAATTTTTTTTTCTCTTTTTTTGATATGGTGTTTCTTTTAGTAATCTCAATAAAATAAACTAACCATAATATATATATATATATATACAAAAGATTTAGAATTCTGCGTTAGCCGTCAAAACCAGCATTAGGGGGTCGTAACGCTGGTTTTGGCCGCCCGCTGGTATTTAGAGTCAGGAAAGGGTCTAACGCTCACTTTCCAGCCGCGACTTTTCCATACCTCAGATCCCCCTACGCCAATTGCGTATCCTATCTTTTCAATGGGATCTTTTTAACGCCGGTATTTAGAGTCTTGGCTGAAGTGAGTGTTAGAAATCTAATTACAAGACTTCAGCCGCAGAGAAAAGCCAGGAGTTAAGAGCTTTCTGGGCTAACGCCGGTTCATAAAGCTCTTAACTACTGTGCTCTAAAGTACACTAACACCCATAAACTACCTATGTACCCCTAAACCGAGGTCCCCCCACATCACCGCCACTCTATTAAATTTTTTTAACCCCTAATCTGCCGACCGCACACCGCCGCGACCTACATTATCCCTATGTACCCCTAATCTGCTGTCCCTAACACCGCCGATACCTACATAATATTTATTAACCCATAATCTGCCCCACCCAAAGTCGCCGCTACCTACAATTATTAACCCCTAATCTGCCGAACGGACCTCACCGCTACTATAATAAATGTATTAACCCCTAAAGCTAAGTCTAACCCTAACCCTAACACCCCCTTAAGTTAAATATAATTTTTATCTAACGAAATAAAATAAGTCTTATTAAATAAATTATTCCTATTTAAAGCTAAATACTTACCTGTAAAATAAACCCTAATATAGCTACAATATAAATAATAATTATATTGTAGCTATTATAGGATTAATATTTATTTTACAGGCAACTTTGTATTTATTTTAACCAGGTACAATAGCTATTAAATAGTTAATAACTATTTAATAGCTACCTAGTTAAAATAATTACAAAATTACCTGCAAAACAAATCCTAATCTAAGTTACAATTAAACCTAACACTACACTATCAATAAATTAATTAAATACAAATACCTACAAATAAATACACTAACTAAAGTACTAAAAATAAAAAAGAACTAAGTTACAAAAAATAAAAAAATAATTTACAAACATTATAAAAATATTACAACAATTTTAAGCGAATTACACCTACTCTAAGCCCCCTAATAAAATAACAAAGCCCCCCAAAATAAAAAAATGCCCTACCCTATTCTAAAATAAAAATTGAAAAGCTCTTTTACCTTACCATGCCCCAAAGAATTCTGCTCTTTTGCCTGTAAAAAAAAACCATACAATACACCCCCCCCAACATTACAACCCACCACTCACATACCCCTAATCTAACCCAAACCCCCCTTAAATAAACCTAACACTAAGCCCCTGAAGATCTTCCTACCTTATCTTCACCACGCCGGGTATCACTGATCCATCCAGAAGAGGCTCCGAAGTCTTCCTCCTATCCGGGCGATGTCTTCATCCAAGCGGGGGCTGAAGAGGTCCATCATCCAGCTGAAGTCTTCATCCAAGCGGGGGCTGAAGAGGTCCATCATCCGGCTGAAGCCTTCATCCAAGCGGGGGCTGAAGAGGTCCATCATCCGGCTGAAGTCTTCTATCAAGCAGCATCTTCAATCTTCTTTCTTCCGGCTCCATCTTCATCCTGCTTACGCGGAACATCCTTCCTCCATGACGAACTCCCGACGAATGAAGGTTCCTTTAAGGGACGTCATCCAAGATGGCGTCCCTCGAATTCCAATTGGCTAATAGGAATCTATCAGCCAATCGGAATTAAGGTAGTAATGCCAGTTTATAAAGCTCTTAACTACTGTGCTCTAAAGTACACTAACACCCATAAACTACCTATGTACCCCTAAACCGAGGTCCCCCCACATCGCCGCCACTCGATTAAATTTTTTTAACCCCTAATCTGCCGACCGCCACCTACGTTATACTTATGTACCCCTAATCTGCTGCCCCTAACACCGCCGACCCCTATATTATATTTATTAACCCCTAACCTGCCCCCCACAACGTCGCCGCCAGCTACCTACAATAATTAACCCCTTATCTGCCGACCGCAAAGCGCTGCCAGCTAAGTTATCCCTATGTACCCCTAATCTGCTGCCCCTAACACCGCCGACCCCTATATTATATTTATTAACCCCTAATCTGCCCCCCCAACATCGCCGCCACCTACCTACACTTATTAACCCCTAATCTGCCGAGCGGATCGCACCGCTACTATAATAAAGTTATTAACCCCTAATCCGCCTCACTCCCGCCTCAATAACCCTATAATAAATAGTATTAACCCCTAATCTGCCCTCCCTAACATCGCCGACACCTAACTTCAAACATTAACCCCTCATCTGCCGACCGGAGCTCACCGCTATTCTAATAATTTTTTTTAACCCCTAAAGCTAAGTCTAACCCTAACACTAACACCCCCCTAAGTTAAATATAATTTAAATCTAACGAAATAAATTAACTCTTATATAAATGATTCCTATTTAAAGCTAAATACTTACCTGTAAAATAAACCCTAATATATCTACAATATAAATTATAATTATATTGTAGCTATTTTAGGATTAATATTTATTTTACATGCAACTTTGTATTTATTTTAATCAGGTACAATAGCTATTAAATAGTTAATAACTATTTAATAGCTAAAATAGTTAAAATAATTACAAAATTACCTGTAAAATAAATCCTAACCTAAGTTACAATTAAACCTAACACTACACTATCAATAAATTAATTAAATACAATACCTACAATTACCTACAATTAAACCTAACACTACACTATCAATAAATTAATTAAATACAATATCTACAAATAAATACAATTAAATAAACTAACTAAAGTACAAAAAATAAAAAAGAACTAAGTTACAAAAAATAAAAAAATATTTACAAACATTAGAAAAATATTACAACAATTTTAAAATAATTACACCTACTCTAAGCCCCCTAATAAAATAACAAAGACCCCCAAAATAAAAAAATGCCCTACCCTATTCTAAATTACAAAGTTCAAAGCTCTTTTACCTTACCAGCCTTTAAAAAGGCCCTTTGCGGGGCATGCCCCAAAGAATTCAGCTCTTTTGCCTGTAAAAAAAAACCATACAATACCCCCCCCACATTACAACCCACCACCCACATACCCCTAATCTAACCCAAACCCCCCTTAAATCAACCTAACACTAAGCCCCTGAAGATCTCCCTACCTTGTCTTCACCATGCCAGGTTCATCGATCGGTCCAGAAGAGGGTCCGAAGTCTTGATCCAAGCCCAAGCGGGGGGCTGAAGAGTGAAGTCCATCCTCGGGCTGAAGTCTGGAGTCAAGCGGCGGCTGAAGAAATCCATCATCGGGCTGAAGTCTTGATCCAAGCGGGCTCTGAAGAAGTCCATCATTGGGATGAAGTCTTCTATGAAGCAGCATCTTCAATCTTCTTTCTTCCGGAGCCATCATCTTCCAGCCGACGCGGAACATCCTCTTCTACCGACGCCTACTCGGCGAATGACGGTTCCTTTAAATGACGTCATCCAAGATGGTGTCCGTCGAATTCTGATTGGCTGATAGGATTCTATCAGCCAATCGGAATTAAGGTAGGAAAATTCTGATTGGCTGATGCAATCAGCCAATCAGAATCAAGTTCAATCCGATTGGCTGATCCGATCAGCCAATCAGATTGAGCTCACATTCTATTGGCTGTTCCGATCAGCCAATAGAATGCAAGCTCAATCTGATTGGCTGATCGGATCAGCCAATCGGATTGAACTTGATTCTGATTGGCTGATTCTATCAGCCAATCATAATTTTCCTACATTAACCCCTTAAGGACCAGCGACGTACCCTGTATGTCGCTGGCCTTTTTTTGGGACTTGATTGTTTTATAGCGCGGTTTTGCCACCAGCGTTGAGACTGCTCTATTCCACAAAGCCTGCTGGAGGGAGGGCATTAATAGCGTGTTCTTGCTAGACTTGTGCTATTATGTCCTGAAAAAACCTTAACGACCAGTGACATACAGGGTACATTGTGGTCATTAAGGGGTTAATTCCGATTGGCTGATAGAATCCTATCAGCCAATCGGAATTCGACGGATGCCATCTTGGATGACGTCATTTAAAGGAACCGTCATTCGGCGAGTAGGCGTCGGTAGAAGAGGATGTTCCGCGTCGGCTGGAAGATGATGGCTCCGGAAGAAAGAAGATTGAAGATGCTGCTTCATAGAAGACTTCATCCCTATGATGGACTTCTTCAGCGCCCGCTTGGATCAAGACTTCAGCCCGATGATGGATTTCTTCAGCCGCCGCTTGGATCCAGACTTCAGCCCGAGGATAGACTTCACTCTTCAGCCCCCCGCTTGGGCTTGGATCAAGACTTCGGACCCTCTTCTGGACCGATCGGTGAACCTGGCATGGTGAAGACAAGGTAGGGAGATCTTCAGGGGCTTAGTGTTAGGTTTATTTAAGGGGGGGTTGGGTTAGATTAGGGGTATGTGGGTGGTGGGTTGTAATGTGGGGGGGGTATTGTATGGTTTTTTTTACAGGCAAAAGAGCTGAATTCTTTGGGGGATGCCCCGCAAAGGGCCCTTTTAAGGGCTGGTAAGGTAAAAGAGCTTTGAACTTTTGTAATTTAGAATAGGGTAGGGCATTTTTTTATTTTGGGGGTCTTTGTTATTTTATTAGGGGGCTTAGAGATGGTGTAATTAGTTTAAAATTGTTGTAATTTTTTTCTAATGTTCGTAAATATTTTTTTATTTTTTGTAACTTAGTTCTTTTTTATTTTCTGTACTTTAGTTAGTTTATTTAATTGTATTTATTTGTAGGAATTGTATTTAATTTATTTATTGATAGTGTAGTGTTAGGTTTAATTGTAGATAATTGTAGGTAGTTTATTTAATTTATTTATTGATAGTGTAGTGTTAGGTTTAATTGTAGATAATTGTAGGTAGTTTATTTAATTAATTTATTGATAGTGTAGTGTTAGATTTAATTGTAACTTAGGTTAGGATTTATTTTACAGGTAATTTTGTAATTATTTTAACTAGGTAACTATTAAATAGTTATTAACTATTTAATAGCTATTGTACCTGGTTAAAATAATTACAAAGTTGCCTGTAAAATAAATATCAATCCTAAAATAGCTACAATATAATTATAATTTATATTGTAGCTATATTAGGGTTTATTTTACAGGTAAGTATTTAGCTTTAAATAGGAATAATTTATTTAATAAGAGTTAATTTATTTTGTTAGATTTAAATTATATTTAATTTAGGGGGGTGTTAGGGTTAAAGTTAGACTTAGCTTTAGGGGTTAATAAATTTATTAGAGTAGCGGTGAGCTCCTGTTTGCAGATTAGGGGTTAATACTTGAATTGAGGTGTCGGCAATGTTAGGGAGGGCAGATTAGGGGTTAATACTATTTATTATAGGGTTATTGAGGCAGGAGTGAGGCAGATTAGGGGTTAATACATTTATTATAGTAGCGCTCAGGTCCGTTCGGCAGATTAGGGGTTAATAAGTGTAGTTAGGTGGAGGCAACGTTGGGGATGGCAGATTAGGGGTTAATAAATATAATATAGGGGTAGGTGATGTTAGGGCAGCAGATAAGGGGTACATAGGGATAATGTAGGTGGCGGGGGTGTACGGAGCGGCTGATTAGGGGTTAAATATAATATGCAGTGGTCAGCGATAGCGGGGGCGGCAGATTAGGGGTTAATAAGTGTAAGGTTAGGGGTGTTTAGACTCGGGGTGCAGACGTAGGAAGTGTTTCCCCATAGAAAACAATGGGGCTGCGTTAGGAGCTGAACGCTGCTTTTTTGCAGGTGTTAGTTTTTTTTCAGCTCAAACAGCCCCATTGTTTTCTATGGGGGAATCGTGCATGAGCACGTTTTTGAAGCTGTCCGCGTCCGTAAGCACCGCTGGTATCGAGAGTTGAAGTTGCCGTAAATATGATATACGCTCCTTTTTTGGAGCCTAACACAGCCATTCTGTGAACTCTAAATACCAGCGGTATTTTAAAGGTGCGACCAGAAAAAAGCACGCGTAGCTAACGCACCCCTTTGGACGTAAAACTCTAAATCTAGGCGTAAGTGTATTTATTTGTATTTATTTGTAGGTATTTGTATTTAATTAATTTATTGATAGTGTAGTGTTAGGTTTAATTGTAACTTAGGTTAGGATTTATTTTACAGATAATTTTGTAATTATTTTAACTAGGTAGCTATTAAATAGTTATTAACTATTAAATAGCTATTGTACCTGGTTAAAATAAATACAAAGTTGCCTGTAAAATAAATATTAATCCTAAAATAGCTACAATATAATTATTATTTATATTGTAGCTATATTAGGGTTTATTTCACAGGTAAGTATTTAGCTTTAAATAGGATTATTTTATTTAATAAGAATTATTTTATTTCGTTAGAATAAAATTATATTTAACTTAGGAGGGTGTTAGGGTTAGGGTGAGACTTAGCTTTAGGGGTTAATACATTTATTAGAGTAGCGGTGAGGTCCGGTCGGCAGATTAGGGGTTAATAATTGTAGGTAGGTAGCGGCGACGTTGGGGGGGCAGATTAGGGCGTAATAAATATAATATAGGGGTTGTCGGGGGTTAGGGGCAGCAGATTAGGGGTTCATAGGGATAACGTAGGTTGCGGCGGTGTATGGAGCGGCAGATTAGGGGTTAATAATAATATGCATGGGTCAGCGATAGCGGGGGCGGCAGATTAGGGGTTAATAAGTGTAAGGTTAGGGGTGTTCATGTTAGGGTGTTAGGTGCAGACTTAGGAAGTGTTTCCCCATAGGAAACAATGGGGCTGCGTTAGGAGCTGAACGCTGCTGTTTTGCAGGTGTTAGGTTTTTTTCAGCTCAAACGGCCCCATTGTTTCCTATGGGGGAATCGTGCACGAGCACGTTTTTGAAGCTGGCCGCGTCCGTAAGCACCGCTGGTATTGAGAGCTGCAGTGGCGGTAAATTATGCTCTACGCTCCCTTTTTGGAGTTTAACGCATCCCTTCTGTGAACTCTAAATACCAGCGGTATTTAAAAGGTGCGGGGGAAAAAATACACGTGTAGCTAACGCACCCCTTTGGCCGCAAAACTCTAAATCTAGCCGTTAATTTTCTACATACAGGAGGATTTCGAGGTGCACCCCGGCAGCTGTGTCTTATGAGAGTGAGTGCTGGATCTTGTTTGTTTTACTTGCTATATATCTATATCTATCTATCTATCTATCTATCTATCTATCTATCTATCTATCTATACATACATACATATATATTTATATACAGTATATATATATATATATATATATATATATATATACTGTATGTATGAGTGTATATATATATATATATATATCAAAATAACAAGAGTATTGCATTGAGCAATAATACTTTTTTATTGGACTAACTATACATTTATAAGATGACAAGCTTTCGGAAGAGTGTCTTCCTTTTTCAAGTCTGAAGCAATACTGACACATTTGATGGAATTTACAGATTATATCTTAAATCTTAAAATCTGTAAATTCCATAAGCTTGTCATCTTATAAATGTATAGTTAGTCGAATAAAAAATTATCATTGCTCAATGCAATACTCTTGTTATTTTGATAAATCTCTGGACTAACACGGCTACTCCAATCAACGTAAATATATCTATAAATATTTATTCAAGAATAAATAAAACATATTCTTCTATTTGAAGAACAAAAATAAAGGAATTTTGGGGCGGAGCTTGGTCGTTCAGGGAGATGGCCACGTAACTCGTTAGTTCCTAGGCCCCACTACCCAAAGCGCACAAAATTAGCCAAGTGGCTGCACTAAAACCAACCCCAAAGGAGAAGCTCAAGCCCTGGTCTACACTGGACACAAAAAACTGAGGAGAAAGAGCCTCCATTAGGAAAATGGATCATATATTCAAAAACCGAAACGATCTGATTATAAGATTATAAGCACACAGTAGTTTCAATGACCGGAGACACTCCTCCACTGCCCCCACCATACCACTGCCACCACAGAGCCGGCAACCACGGAACAAAAAAAATGGAGATCTCCCCTGTAATCACGTGACCGGACTGGGCCACATCAGCAAGAAAAAGGCTGATGCTTCAAACACTGCCCAGCAGAAAAAAAGGGTGAGAGTGCCCCAGCACACACAGGGGACATAACCGAAAATAATAAAATAAGCCTGGCCTCTAGCAATCAAGGCAATCCTGGTAAATGATTAGCCCACCGTACCAACCCACACTAAAACATAGCTTCTGTCCCCAGAACCTCTGCACTTACAGCACCTCACTCCATCTATCTAAAAGTGATATCATATTAGCACTTATACAGTGCATACATCATTCAAAAAGAAAAGGAATAAAGTACACAAAACTTATAAAGGGCCTGCACCAAATTACAAAAACCCTCATACCTGGCACAAACCTGCCCACTATATCCTACATAGCAAAGTCTCACAAAGACAGAGATCACTACAACCAAAATATGCCTGGCTGCAGAACAAGCAAAGCAGATAACCACAGCAGTTCTAAACCTATACAACAATATCTCAAACACCAAGAATCTACAAATACAATGCATAAAATGGATGCTGCTATCAATACCCCTCCAGCGGCCCACCAACAATCTCCACCAGCAGTCGCCAGCACCTCAACACTAACCAAGTTTGTCCTACATGTCTTATGTACAAAAGAAGATATCAAAGAAATAATAGAAGTCAAAAATTGGTATGGTAAACTCAAAAAAGACTTATCTAAGGTCACACATAGGGTCTCTGCTCTTGAAGAGAGTCACAACACTGCCCACAATGACATACAGCACATATCTAAAGTGGTATACGACCAAGAAGAAACTATACATCCGCTACTGGAAAAAGTAGAGGACCTGGATAATAGAGGTAGACGTAACAATATACGTATACGCGACATTCCAGAGTCAATCCTACAAAACACAATAGAAGGCTGCCTTTAAGACTTATTCAGAACCCTCAAAGGATCAAATAGCTCATCAGATGTATGCATTGAGAGAACACACAGAGCCCTAAGGTCAAAACCACCTCCGAAAGCACCCCCCAGGGACATAATTGTAAAGCTCCTTAATCACAAAGACAGAGAATAAATACTTCAACATGCCAGACAAAAACAAAGGATAATGCATGTGGGCATTCATATCCAGATATTTGCAGACTTAAGCACGACCAGATTGCAGAAAAAGATAGAACTGCTCTTCGTCACTACAGTCCTGAGGGAGCAGAAGATAACGTACAGATGGGGATTACCAGTCAGCATTATCGCCTTCAAAGGCGACATTACAGCCACATTCAAATTGTTGGAGCACTTACCAAGTTTCAACAAAACTCTACAACTCAAAATCCCACACCCTGAGGACTGTCAATTCAACACAAGAGAAAAACAAACAGCAAGTAACCCTGTCTCAGACAGAAAGTTCCAGATCACACCCTTTTCCTGTGAACCAAGTTCAAGACACAGATGCCACCCGATCCCCAGTGCAATCCAAATTGGACCGATACTATCAGCGAGCCACTGCGACTACAGGTCATATATAAAAGTTATTTATTTTATAATCCTCTAGGTTTGGGAGTAGGGATACTACTCTTATTGTTAATTTTACTGTTATAGGATTTAATTTGTTAACACAGAACTTTTTACTTTAAGACTTGAAGTTCACTCTAATACTCGCAAGCCATTTGTGAGTAAGATAATCTTATAATTGTTAGAACCTCTTACAAGATTGTTATTATTTTTTCCTAAACACAGTAATGCAAAAAAATTAAATTCAGAGACAAATTCATTAATCAAACTTTTTCACTATATTCATGTCCCACAGCCAAAGTAAAGGTAAACGGTCTTCTGTCTGACAAATTCCTCATACACAACGGCACGAGACAAGGCTGTCTCCTCTCACCCACCCTTTTTTGCCCTCTTCATCGAGACACTGGCACAAAAAATAAGAAACAATAAACTAATAACGGGCATACAAATTGATAATACAGAGCATAACTTGGCACTATATGCCGATGATGTTCTTCTTACTCTCACTAAGATAGAAACTTCACTACCGAAAACATTGGAGACATTCGAGGAGTTTGGGCAGGTATCCAACTTCCTCCTGAACCTCATGAAATCCGAAATGCTAAATATTAATTACAAGGAATGACAACTCAACCAACTTGTCTCCAATTGCCCACTAAAAAGACAAAATATAAAACTAAAATACCTAGGTATCCACCTAACCCTAGACATCCCAACAATATCCCAGAACATTATCCAACTATAGAGCAATGGAAAAAACTCTAGTGACAGACCTATCAATCTGGAAAAACAAATCCATATCATGGATAGGTAAAATAAATGTAATAAAAATGAATATTCTGCCAAGACTACTGTATCTGATGCAAACCACTCACGTACAATTGTTAATAGAACAATACATATGGCAGGGCTCCAGACCCAGAATAGCGAAAGAGACAATGTACTTACCCAAGGACAGAGGTGGACTAGGTGTACCAAACATACATACATACAAAGAATAGTGATGTCGCAAATAGTTCCTGGCGAACATAGCATGTGAACGTTCGCCGCGGCGGGCGAACATATGCGATGTTCGATCCGCCCCCTATTCTTCATCATTGAGTAAACTTTGACCCTTTACCTCACAGTCAGCAGACACATTACAGCCAATCAGCGGCAGACACTCCCTCCCAGATCCTCCCACCTCCTGGACAGCATCGATTTTAGATTAATTTGGAAGCTGCATTCTTAGTGAGAGGAGGGACAGTGTAGCTGCTGCTGATTTAATAGGGAAATCGATAGCTAGGCTAGTGTATTCAGTGTCCACTACAGTCCAAAAGGACTCATCTGATCTCTGCTGTAAGGACAGCACCCCAAAAAGCCCTTTTTAGGGCTAGAACATCAGTCTGCTTTTTTTTTTCCCCTGTGTAATCTAATTGCAGTTGCCTGCCTGCCAGTGTGTGTGTCAGGCTCACAGCGTATACTGTGCCCACTTGCCCAGTGCCACCACTCATATCTGGTGTAACAGTAGTGTAGATTTAAAAAAAACAACACTTTTTTGACTGTGTTAAATAATAGCAGTCAGTTTCCTTCACACGTGTGCGTTTCAGGGCCTGCCTGCCAGGGCACAGTGTCACCCCAGTGCAACTCATATCTGGTGTAACAGTAGTGTAGATTTAAAAAAAACCCACTTTTTTGACTGTGTTAAATAATAGCAGTCAGTTTCCTTCACACGTGTGCGTTTCAGTGCCTGCCTGCCAGGGCACAGTGTCACCCCAGTGCAACTCATATCTGGTGTAACAGTAGTGTAGATTTAAAAAAAAAAAAAAAAAAAACTTTTTGGACTGTGTTAAATAATAGCAGTCAGTTTCCTTCACACGTGTGCGTTTCAGGGCCTGCCTGCCAGGGCACAGTGTCACCCCAGTGCAACTCATATCTGGTATAACAGTAGTGTAGATTTAAAAAAAACAACACTTTTTTGACTGTGTTAAATAATAGCAGTCAGTTTCCTTCACACGTGTGTGTTTCAGTGCCTGCCTGCCAGGGCACAGTGTCACCCCAGTGCAACTGATATCTGGTGTAACAGTAGTGTAGATTTAAAAAAACCAACACTTTTTTGACTGTGTTAAATAATAGCAGTCAGTTTCCTTCACACGTGTGCGTTTCAGTGCCTGCCTGCCAGGGCACAGTGTCACCCCAGTGCAACTCATATCTGGTGTAACAGTAGTGTAGATTTAAAAAAAAAAACACTTTTTGGACTGTGTTAAATAATAGCAGTCAGTTTCCTTCACACGTGTGCGTTTCAGTGCCTGTCTGCCAGGGCACAGTGTCACCCCAGTGCAACTCATATCTGGTGTAACAGTAGTGTAGATTTTAAAAAAAACAACACTTTTTTCACTGTGTTAAATAATAGCAGTCAGTTTCCTTCACACGTGTGCGTTTCAGTGCCTGTCTGCCAGGGCACAGTGTCACCCCAGCGCAACTCATATCTGGTGTAACAGTAGTTTAAATATAAAAAACAACACTTTTTTGACTGTGTTAAATAATAGGAGTCAGTTTCCTTCACACGTGTGCGTTTCAGGGCCTGCCTGCCAGGGCACAGTGTCACCCCAGTGCAACTCATATCTGGTCTGGTGTAACAGTAGTGTATATTTAAAAAAAAAAAAACTTTTTTGACTGTGTTAAATAATAGCAGTCAGTTTCCTTCACACGTGTGCATTTCAGTGCCTGCCTGGCAGGGCACAGTGTCACCCCAGCGCAACTCATATCTGGTGTAACAGTAGTTTAAATATAAAAAACAACACTTTTTTGACTGTGTTAAATAATAGCAGTCAGTTTCCTTCACACGTGTGCGTTTCAGGGCCTGCTTGCCAGGGCACAGTGTCACCCCAGTGCAACTCATATCTGGTCTGGTGTAACAGTAGTGTATATTTAAAAAAAAAAAAAACTTTTTTGACTGTGTTAAATAATAGCAGTCAGTTTCCTTCACACGTGTGCATTTCAGTGCCTGCCTGCCAGGGCACAGTGTCACCCCAGTGCAACTCATATCTGGTGTAACAGTAGTGTAGATTTAAAAAAAAAAAACGACACTTTTTTGACTGTGTTAAATAATAGCAGTCAGTTTCCTTCACACGTGTGCGTTTCAGTGCCTGCCAGGGCACAGTGTCACACCAGTGCAACTCATATCTGGTGTAACAGTAGTGTACATTTAAAAAAAAATACAATTTTGACTGTAATAGATTGAATAGCAGTTAGTTGTCTGCAAGCGTGTGTGTCAGGCCTACAGCGCCTACTCTGCCAACTTCTGCCAGTGCACAGTGCTACTCATATCTGTTGTCACAGTAGCTTGCACGCATAGTACCACCGATCGAAAAAAAAATGACAGGCAGAGGCAGGCCATCCCGTAGGGGTCGTCGTATTCGTGGTGCTGTGATTCCCTTTGACCCTAGAATAATGCCCAGTGTTCAGAGGCCACGTACCCTGAACTCGAACATTTCTGAGGACATAGTTGACTGGCTAACACAGGACACCCAATCTTCTACAGCTTCCGCTCGGAACCTTGACGCACCATCTTCCTCCAGCTTAGCTTCGGCACCTCTCAAGTTACCACTCGCCCGCCTGCCGCCACCACCAACACTAGCACCACAGCCGCTTCACTTAATCTGTCAGAGGAGTTATTTACACATCAGTTGGAAGAAATGAGTAATGCGCAACCATTATTGCCAGAGGATGTAGATAACAGGGATATGTCTCAGTCATGCAGCATTACACACATGGATGTACGGTGTGATGATGATGTTGTACCCTCTGTGGGAGTTTGGTCTGTCACTGTGAAGCAGGCATAACCCTTACACTACCTGATCAATACAACATCATACCTGATGTTTTAAAGCACGTTATGCCAAACAATTTTGGAATGTTAGGTGATTTATGCCCTTTATGGCTTAAAACCAGACTCTGCATCAACTATGTAATTTTCCATGGGAGTTTTGCCATGGATCCCCCTCCGGCATGCCACAGTCCAGGTGTTAGTCCCCTTGAAACAACTTTTCCATCACTATTGTGGCCAGAAAGAGTCCCTGTGGGTTTTAAAATTCGCCTGCCCATTGAAGTCAATTGCGGTTCGCTGGTTCGCAAACATTTGGGGAAGTTCGCGTTCGCTGTTCGCGAACCCAAATTTTTAAGTTTGCGACATCACTAACAAAGAAGCTATAATACTACATAGACTCCTAGATTGGTGCGCAAACCACACAAACAAACAATTTGTCCAAATAGATAGGCACATATTAGGACTTTGCAATGCAGGAATAGCTGCATGGATACCTCCTAAACATAGACCCACTAAAATACAACAATACCCCCTGCTGACAGAATTTTTTGCAACATGGGACAAATTAACAAATACATCCACAAACATCTCCAACATCCCCTCCCCCATGTCTCCTATCTGCAATAACCCTACACTGCCTTGGAACCACAGAGACACACAGCCAGACTTTAGCTGCCACATAAAGGATAGAATAATATCAATATTTTGCAAAAACAAAACACATAGACCCCTAGCCGATTTTCGATAAAATCACCCTGACATTTCCTTAAACTGATACTCCTACTCACAAAAATGCTACTACTTAGACACTCGTCCCATAAAACAACATTTAATTAGAACCCTTACACCATTTGAAAACCTGTGTCATCTAGAAAAAAAAACCTAAGAACCCTATCTCTATATTATATAAACTTGTACTGCTAAGAGACCCACAGAAATTACACACATACAATAATTTATGGGATAAAGAATTAGGTACCAACATCACCCCCAAAGATTGGAAAAAATCTGTCAAAATCACCAATCATCAATATCCACAAGGGTTTTGTAAACAAATTACGAATACCTAACAAAATGGTATCTCACACCTAACAGGCTACACACAATATACAAAAAAAACAACGATAATTGCTGGAGGGGATGTGGAGATATAGGAAACCCAACACACATATGTTGGCATGGCAGCAAGCTAGATACATTCTGGTCAAATGTCCTCAAATCAATGTCGGACATAATAGGGAAGCACTTGCCAAATGATCCGCACATTCTCCTATACCTATCCCTACCTAAGCTCAGTGACACCACGGCTAGGGCCTTACTGATACTAATGTTAAACAGTGCAAAATCCTTAATTAAAACTTATTAATCCTTAATACCAAAATATTGGAAATCTGACATAGTTTCAACAAAAAAGGAATGGGAGAATCAGGTAGAAAACCGCCTACACTTAGAGAGATATCACCACCTCCAATCCGGCACTTTGGACATACACAAATTAAAATTAGCAATGTGGAAACAACACATGGATCAACACACGCACAACCAAAACTGAGTCTTACTTCTACCCCTTCCCTGCATTAGATTTGACATTTGCAAAACTTGTACCCCTCTTTGGCCTCGCTTCCATTGAGTCGTTAAAAATGGAGCCGTAAGCTACCGAAGCGGCCGACAGCTAAAAGTAATTTACGGCTGCATTTTAGTACCAGGTTTCCATTGAAAAGATTAGCGTGTTGCGTCTTTTCGTGTAGCTGTAAGTTAACGTTGTGTTAACGCTTCCATCTGACGTCGGATTTCTTGAAAATCAATTAGTTGCTAAGGTAACCCGACCTTACGCTATAGAATTTACGTTTAACGTCCGTGCTTCTTACCTGTGATCGCCTCTCAAGAAAAATAAAAAAACACTTATCCATATTTTTAATAATCAAATACTATTTTCTAATATAATTATATTTAACACTTCATAAATATAAGTAATATTTCTTGCTGCCCTAGGCATAGGTCTAGTTTGCATTCTGTAGATATGTTCTTGCATATATTATTATATTTAAATATATACTGATATTTCTATTAGAATATAAGTTCAACTATTTTTTTACATGAGACAACAATAAATATTACTTATAACAATTTATTTCTACATTAAAACACTTGCATTATTTGCAAGTTTTATAATTTCAATAGAAAATAGGTCTCAAAAAGCACAATTTTCCTCTTTTACACCTAGTTGAGCTGGGGGTAATATATCTCAATGTATCGACAGCCTCCGACAATGTATTAACGGTTAGCGCTTTCATTGGAAACCTGGTATAATTTATCGATTAACGGCTTCTATTACTTTCTATGGGACGCGAAGATCTTTTCGGCAGCCGAAGTCCGGCTGCCGATATCGAGGTGTAACGCGCCATTGGAAACAGTCGATAAACGATATTGCTTCCGACAGCATATTTATCGGTTTGCGAGTGCACGCAAACTGAATTACGACTCAATGGAAGCGAGGCTGTGAGTAAGTTAACCCACAAACCCAAAATGACTTTTTGCGCAAGAAAACTGAATACAGGACTGGAAAATGACCATTACTATATAACATGTTTACTCCACCCATACCTTGTTCTTATGTCATAGAAATATTTTTGCCTATGTTATGTCAAAATTCAATTAAAAAAAGTTTTCAGGAAATCTTTTGTTTAGGATAGCTTTTTTAAATTTTTTTAAATTTTTTTTTAGCAAAAGAACTATATCACTGATGCCTTTTCAGGGCATCTTTTTTAGGATAGGTTTATTTAAATATAGTATTTTGTTTGGGTTTGGGGGTAACTTGTGGTTTTAGTATAGGAAATTTGTTTTATGCAAAAGAGGTAATCACTTTAACTAGGGCACTGACCGATAAATGCCCTTTTTTTAGAGTAGGTTTCAGTATTAGTTCATTTTTTTTAGGGGTGGGCATTTTTTTAAGGGGACTTTAGTGTTAGTATAGGGCTTACTGGTTGAGGTTTTTTATTTTGGTAATTTTTATTTTGTAATGCTAGTGGGTTTTTTTGTATCTTAGGGGGGATAGAGATATTGGAGGGTTAGCTGTTAGGAGATTAGGGGGTATTTTGCAATGGGGGTGTGGCAGATAAGGGGTAAATCATGTAGCAGTGGGGTTAAGTGCATGTAAGGGGTTAATAATTTATAGGGGCATTATATGTGTATATAATGTGTCATGCATATGCTTTTTCTAAAATAAAGCATATTATTGTAATTATTTTTTAAAACTGCTTTTTTTTAAACAATATCATTTATTTTTAGTTATATATATTTGTTATAAAAGTCAGTAGATGTAAATTAGAATTTTTACATAACTTGATTTGTTTAACTTTGCAATGTCAAACATCATGCAGTTATGTAAAACTACTAATGTCTTTTATAACATATTTTTATAGAAAATAAATAAATGTTGTTTTAAAAAAATAAAGATGCAAAAACACTGCTGTTTAAAATAAAACAATAATTTTGATAATATTCATTGTACAATAAGATACATATGAATGATACATTGTACAAACATGTATCAACAGCTTTAATAGGAAGTTGTTGGTTTTTTTTGTCTTTTGTTTTATTTTTTTTGTTTATATGTTACTGAGCAACAATGATTTTATCATTTCTGGGGGCAGGTACAAGCCTGGTATAAACAGTGCTGTTAACAAGTGAAAGTATGCCATGAGGAATTCCCAGTAGTCATTGGGGATGAAACGCGTGTCGGCACCTTACATGGGGCTGCAGTTTTGATAAACTTGCACAGGCACTCTTTGACTAAATTACAGCATCAGTGCCATTGAACTATGACTAAGCCCTACCTTTAAAGTGTGAGTCATTGTGATTTTTGAGTTTTGAATATAAGGAGAGACTGGTGTTTGAGATGATGTTCATCGCTTAAGTGACATTACCATCTAACGTTAGCATTTTATGGCCAACATTTTACTGCAGACAGCAGTATGGATGATATGTTTCACCTTCTCCCTGCACTGAAAAATTATGTCACAGTAACAAACTGGTAACAATCTCCATTCGATTTGGTGGGACTAGTTATTACCTGAATTTATTCATTGCTATTTAAGAGTACTGCTGATTATGTGCCTAATACAAGGTAGAAGTTCTTATTTATGTGCATTAAGTTTTAAGTTATGTCACAAGTGACTGCATAGATCCTATATTTTTACACAATAGTGGCATATACTCTCTTGTAGAATAGTGGAGTTACCACTGGTTTATGTGTTGCAGGTCACTTGGTCATTGCATAATCTATATCTTTATGCCAATCTGCTACCTGCTCCAAGTTTTATATGTCTCAATGTTTGTTTTATACAATGTGGCTAGAGGCGCCCCCTAAGGTATATAACATTCAATGATACACAAACAAATTAAACTAGATAGTCCCAAAGATCCAATATTTCAAAAACATTCCTCTTCAAAGTATTCAGCGTAGCTCCTTTCTAATCAGTATAGGGTTAACTATTGATCATCTGAAAAAAACATGCAAAAGAGTAAGGATGCTCCAATGGGGCATTAACTGTATAACAATCAGATATAGTAAACAAATATAAAAAGGCTCACAAAGTGTAAATCACTCTTAGGGAAGGTCTCATGGTTTGGGTAAATTGGCAGCCTCCCAGCAAGCTGTCCTCTTGGTATTACTGGCCTCTTATCTGTAGTAAAGTCAAACACAAAGAAACACACTCCAAATTTGCATTAACTTCTTTACAGACAATTAATATGGAAATCAAATAAACTCAGATTGTAGGTGCACTTAAACAGTGTTAATCTTGTAGTCTTGGAATGTTGGCTGTTTCCCAGCTAACTGTTTTCTTTGTTGATCAAGTTTTCTTCTTCAGGTAATGGGCTTCCAAAATGGAGGATGGAAAGAAAATAATAATTTCTATTATAATATGTATTGTGGCCTAACACATATTATTCTTTGTGGGTACTAATTGCATAATAGGTTATATTTGCACTATATGATATATATTATATTTACATTAAGGGCAATTGTTATGTCATATTTTATAACTTTGGATGCACTACTTAAAGAGGAAAATTGAATTTTCAGAATGTTTGTGTGTGTGTTCTCTAATGTGAAATATTAAAGGTATATAAAAAACAAAAAACAAAAAAAAACCCTTAGAACAATTAAATCAACTTTATAATAAATTAATTTGCATAATTACTCACTATTATCATTTTTTTCTTGCATTTTGAAGTTATTTGCCTTTGAAATCTCTGTATTTTCCAAACCCCTCCCCCCAGGACTCATTATACGACTCCTATCACAGGGGTCTACCCAGGTAGGAATATGGCGCTTTTACTTGGCAGTGTTTATGCTCAGTTCGTTTAGGAGATGTGACCACTTAAGTCGCAGCTCTAGCATTCTCAGACGATCCCCATGGTTGCACATGCTATAATCCCTAATTTCCTGCTGACCAGAGCACCTTCATGGACAGCATTGCACATGCACTAGGGTAGTAAAATTAATGCGCATGCGGTTGGGAACGATAACAATGTTAATTATATGCAAATTTGTAAAAGATGATTGGATACATATTTTTGTTATGGAGCAGTCCTTTTTTACACTGTCTTTTGTGACGAAAAAGTGGAAATAAAATGACTTAGTTTTTAACTTAAACAATGCTTAATTTTTTTTTTTAATTACGTTTGTTTTATTCATCATATCTTTATTAATTAGTATATATGTATTGATTAAGAACAACTTGACAACGTTTTATAACCCTTCAATTTATAAAGAAGACTTTTATAATCTTTTAATGCACTAGAATTGCTAACTTCTTTGATAGTGCCTAATTTGGTAAAGTCAATCAAAGGTAATCAATCACATAAGTAATTTATTTACAATATGGTTATAAGTCATTTATGTTTCTAACATATAATTGAATACTAGGGATGGGCGAATGTGTTTATATTCAAATTCGAATGTTAGAACAAATGTTATTGTAGAAATTCGGTTTACATAATCGAATGTTGATAAGAACGAATATTCATAAAAATTCTATTATCAAATGTTATTTACAGCTTTTGAGTGTGACATTCGAATTTGAGTGTGACATTCAAATTTAAATGTGACATTCAAATTCGAATATTAGATTTATAAAACACAGATGTAGACTAGAAATACTATTTCAAATTTGAATGTGACATATTACATGAATTATAAATATTACATTTATAAAACAGTATTAGACTAGAATTACTATTTCGAATTTGAATGTGACATTTGAATTTGAATATGTCATTTGATTTTGACATGCAAATTCGAATATTACATTTATACAACACAGTTGTAGACTAGAAATACTATTTCAAATTCGAATGCTACATTCGAATTAGAATGTGACATTGGAATATTACATTTTTACAACACAGTTGTAAACTAGAAATATTATTTTAAATTTGAATGTGACATTTGAATTCGAATGTGACGTTCAAATTTGACTAATACATTTATAAAACAGTATTAGATTAGAAATACTATTTTGAATTTGAACATGGCATTCAAATTCGAATATTACATTTATAAAACACAGTATTAGGGGTCAATTTATGTAGGTGCGAGCAGACATGATCCGATATAGCGGATTATGTCCACTGCACATCGATAAATTTATGTGCGAGCGGACATAATCCAATATAGCGGATCATGTCCGCTGCACATCGATAATTGCCGACAGCATACGCTGTCTTGTGAACTGCTGGTGCAATGCCGCCCCCTAGCAGGGGGTGTCAATCAACCTAATCCTATTCAATCGGGCTGATTGCTGTCCACCACCTCAGAGGTGGCGGACGAGTTAAGGAGCAGTGGTCTTAGGACCGCTGCTTCTTAACTTCCGCTTCAGGCGGACCTGAAGCGGAGTTGGTCGGAAGCAGCATCCACTGCTTCATAAATCGACCCCAGTGACTAGAAATACTATATCATATTCAAATGTGACATTCAAATTCGAATATAGCATTCAAATTCGAATATTACATTCATAAAACACAGTTGTAGACTATAAATACTATTTTAAATTAAAATGTGACATTTGAATTAGAATATTACATTTTGAAATTGAATGTGCTACAAAATATATAGCTAAACATTCTATTATTCGAAAAAATATTTTCAAATGTTATTGAAAAATTTGTAAACGAAAATTCAAAACTAGAATGTTAGAATGTTACATAAACATTCTAAATTTGATTTGAACGAATGTATCAAAATTCGTTTTAAATTTTGAATTTTTAAAAACATTCGCCCATCCCTACTGAATACACATAAGTAGCAAGTTTGTGTGACAATTACAACTACCTAACGTAATACAGCATCAAACAAGACACATGAACATGCAGTTTACTCTTATAATGGTTTCTTTTTGCACCACCTAATATATTTTAGTCCACTGGTCAATGGCAGTAAACCACGTCATGTTATGTTTGTCCTTGGAAACCAGCTGTTTCAATTGAAAAGATTTAAATAATAAATAAAAACTGATAATCTATAATGACAACTTAAAAAAGAGAAAACATTAAATTCTTTAGATTATTTTTTTCACCTCTCATTACAATTATACATTCAAGACTAAGAACGATGTTTATTACAGGCCTTCATTTTTTTGTACTTAATATGTCTTTTGTATGCAGGGTTTAGAGATAAATTTTTGTCTGACACGTATCTGCAACTTCCATAGTCTCTGACTAATTTAAACCAATTTGCCCAAGGTGATGGGTGAATACACTTGAAAATTAAATGGTTCTGATTTAAGCATCCCGTTCTTTAGCCAAAAAATTATATAATTAAATTAAAAAGCAAATGTGCTCCATAATACAGTATATTTCCTCTTAGCAAAATCCAATTTTGAAAGAAGATTGTAATATCATAACTAAAACTGTTTTCCCATGGGAATTACCATTCTATTTCATTTAATTGTTTTTTACCCATCATGCTTTAAGCATTTAAAGTATGGGAATGACAGAAAATACCTGAGATAGTGGATATCATCATTTTTGTTTAAATGTTCTAAAAGGAGACAAGCAGCTAACTCCTATTTATAAAGGAACATATGAGTCATAGGAGCATTAAATTTCATTTCAGGATTTACAAACATGAATATACCCTTATAGAATTATATGTTTCAAAATAAAACTCTCCTTTAAAGGAACATTAAACCACAATTTTTTTCTTTCATGATTCAGATAGAGAATACTATTTTAAACAACTTTCTAATTTACTTCTATTATCTAATTTGCTTCATTCTCTTGATATTATTTCCTGAAAAGCATATCTAGATAGGCTCAGTAGCTTCTGATTGGTGGCTGCACATAGATGCCTCATGTGATTGGCTCACCCGTTATTTCTTTAACTAAGGATATCTAAAGAATGAAGCAAATTAAATAATAGAAGTAAATTGGAATGTTGTTTAAACTTGTATTCTCTGTCTGAATTATGAAATAATTTTTTTTGGGTTTAATGTTCCTTTAAGGAATTGAAATTATCACAACAAATATTTCTGCATTTTCTTTTGTGTCAGTGGCTTAAATCCCTGAGTATTTTAATATATTTTTTTTAATCTAATACTGTATGCAAATGTTGTTCTTATTTTCTTTAGCTGTTAAAATTGTAAAACTAGTTCTTTTGGAACAATGACATACTCAACCACTGTTAACCCCATAGTGCTCTGAACATGTAAGATAAAAAATGTTAAAAGACAATAAACAAGTATGTTTATTTCAGTTGTGTATTTTGTATTTTTGTAAAATCAATTCCATAGGGCGCCATGTACTAAAGCGTCAAATTTTTCGCACAGACAAATTAACCCGCCGGCATTCGCACCATGCGGATAGAACTTCGTTACATGAATGTACTAAAAACCAGGCCGTAAAATTTCGCGTCTATTGTGTCTCGAAGACAATCGGATTATTGATAACTTTGAAGCTTCATTCGGCGCGAAAGAGCAAAGTTACGAAGCAGTCTGCGACCTAATTGGTTTAGTTCTTCACCCACGTGACCATCTAGGTGTCATAATCGTCAGACAAGCGGCAACGTCTGGCTGCTGACATGTATAAGAATGTGCATTTTCCCAGAAATCTTAGAATATTGTTTATTTACTTTTCGGTATTCACTTTGAGAAGATGGTTTGCTCCGGAGATTCAGCTACTTCTAAGAAGACTCGCAACCCTAATTTCTCTCATCAACAGAATGATGCACTTGTTGATCTAGTACTCAAATATTATGACAATATTTATGGTAGTCGAGTCAAGCAAACCCCTGGTGCTCGTAAGAAGTTTATTTGGGAAAAAAATTAGTGACGCAGTGAGTGCTCAAGGACCAACTAAAAAAGATATCGACTCCTGCAAAAAAAGGTTCAATGATATCAAGCGTCAAACTAAATCCAAAATTGCCAAAGAAAAGCAATATGCACGAGGTACTGGAGGCGGACAACCTTATGTCGCAGATTTGACTGACTTTGAAATAAAAGTTTTACAGAGGCTTGGCACGGAGGTCATTGACGGCATAACCGATGACTGTGATAGCGATATTTGAGGTAATTAAAAATTAATCTCCAAATTAATATTTATATTGTTTAATTGTCTGCACCAAAAATGTGTCTCTCACGTTAATGTATTATGTATATGTATTACAAAATTGGATTTTGTAACAGAATCATGACTGAACAATTTTTGGTTTACTGTCCCTTTAAAATTGATTTATTAATTTTATTGCTTCTCTCTGTATCTATTTTTTTAAAGTTCCAGTGAACCAAAAATTATGCATTCATGATTCATAAAGAGAGCATGAAAAACATTTTCAAGTTTCTAATATACTCCATTTTTTTTTCTATTGCTTTATTTATTTTAAAAGATAAAGCCTACATGGAACATGGAAATCACTTTTTTTGAAGTTAAATGAAACCCAAATGTTTGATTTTGAAAGAGCATGCAATTCTAATCAACTGTATAATTTATTTTTATTATCTAATTAGCTTTATTTTCTATATATTCTTTGTTGAAAAACATATATTGATATACTCAGTAGCTGCTGATTGTTGGCTTTACATAGATGTCTCTTGTCATTGGCTCACCCATGTCCATCACTATTTCTTCAACAAAGGATCACTAAAGAATGAAGCAAATTAGATAATAGCAGTAAATTGGATTTTTTTTATTTTATTATATTCTCTATTGGAATCATGAAAGAAAGATGTGTTTAGTGACCTTTAATTTAGTGCATTTTAAAGAACGATACAAATCGAAGGTAGTAGTCTAGTCCTTTCACTTAAGTACTTCAACCTGGCGTCAGGTTGATACCCCCTATAGTTTTCTATTATATTCGCTACCTAAATGGTCGCAAAGCAAATCACGCGAAGTTACAGTGAAAGTTGGAGCGGGCGGATTAGTTGTAACATTCATAATTTCCGATTAAAGCAAATTTACGTGCGATCGAACATGTAGTAAGTGGAAAAAGGCCTAGGAACGATCAGTTGCGTAAAATTACGATAGCTGATGAAAAATAGTGGTTTTTCTATTAGATCGCAGATTGGTAAATACGAGATGCAGATCATGAGTGAATTTTGACGCGGAAATACAGAAGGACGGTCACTTCGAAGCTTAGTACATGGCGCCCATAGTTGTCAAAAAAAATTAAAAATCATGCAATAGTATATATTGTATGAAAACTGAAAAAATTATTCAGAAATAACTTAAAGGGACACTCAAGTCAAAATTAAACTTTTATGATTCAGATAGAACATGCAATTTTAAACAACTTTCCAAATTATTTCCATTTACCAAATGTGCACAGTGTTTTTATTTTTACACTTTTTGAGTCACCAGCTCCTAATGAGCATGTGCAAGGATACGCAGAATATATTTATATGCATTTGTGATTGGCTGATGGCTGTCACATGATACAGGAGGAGCGGAAATAAATATAACTTTGAAATGTGTCAGAAAAAAATCTACTACTCATTTGAAGTTCAGAGATTGGGACGATTTATTAATGTTTGTCCGACATGATACACTGTAGCATATCACATCCGACAGACATCGCTGAATGCTGACAGAATACGCTTTCGGCATTTAACTGCTTGTGCAATGCTGCCCCCTGCAGAATCGCAGCCAATTGGCCGCTGACAGGGGGTGTCAATCAGCCCGATCGTATAGGATCGGGCGGATTGCAGACCACAGCTTTAGAGGCAGCGGATCAGTTATGGAGCAGCGATCTTTAGACCGCTGCTTCATAACTGCTGTTTCCGGTGAGCCTGAAGGCACGCGCGGAAACAGGAGCATCATTCGGGGATATGTATTTGTATCGTGCATTTGTTGATTATGTAATTCTATTGTATTTACTGGTTCTTTAAAAAAATGCTTATTAAAATATGCACTAGGTAAAAGTTTCTGAATCGTATTGCAAGAAAGATGTAATAAGGTAAATATAAAATCCCTATATATGCTGATTACATTAATACCAAATATATAGGGGTCAAAACAGTTTTTTAAACAATAACCCTATAAATGAAAGAGGTGAGAAGGGTTTTTTAATTGCTGACTTTTTATAGCTGTACTTCATATTTAACACTGTAACTAGACATGTGCATGGCAAAAAAATTTGGTTCGGTTTGGATCGATTCGGAATTTTTCGAAGTTCGGTTCGGATGGATTCAAATTCGGAAAATTCTGAATCGTTTCGTTTCGGATTCGTTTCGGATTCATTTGGATTTGAAGAAATTCGTCTGGATTCGGTTCGATTCGGTTTGTAAATTCGGCATTTCGGTAAGTGTTAGGTGGGATTAGACTAGTATTATACTGTATATTAGGTGTTAACCTAGCATACTGTTCAATACTAGTGTAATCCCAATGGCCATCCGAATTTACGAATCGATTCAGAAAATTCGGCAGAATTTTAATTCAGAAATTCGGTTCGATCCGAATCGCCGAATTTGCCGAATTTGCCGAATTTCCGAATCGAACCGAAACAAATCGCACATGTCTAACTGTAACACTTTGTGCAGTTTATCCTGGATGTTAAGATTATTTGGTATATTTAATCAAGTATATGTTTCCATATCTGTAGTATACCTTTGTATTATATCTATAGTATGGTTCACAGAGCATTAACTATTGCAAACACTCTACATAAAGAAAATACATACAGTTCTACTCTGGCCATTTTCACTCAACCTTATTGCACTTAACCCTTTACTGCTGAACCAGCCACTGCAATTAATGTCCCAAACAACCACAATCTCCACCACACTTTACCCCCTAACTACTAGACCAGTCACCACTCTTAACCCCTTGTTACAAACAGCTGAGGTTAATTGGGGTAGCGGTGATCATGAGTGTCATTTAGGGGATTTATGCAAATGAGGAACAAGCAGTAAGTGGGTTAGTTGTGGAGGGGGGGACAGTTTTTAGGGGGTTTAGTTTAGTGGTGGATCATGTTTAGGGAGTTAATTGCAGTGTCTGGGTAGTTTAGGTGAAAAGAGAGTATGGGGGGGGGGGGCAATTTTAAAAAGATGTTAAAGTCAAAATGAAACTCTAATTAGTTAGTGTTCCTTAAATGGTGTGCTGTGATTGCAGAAATAAGTTTGTTCACACAGCTTTGCTTTTGGAGCATATATTGAATATAAATGTCTGCTGTCTGTATTGAATCCTAATTGAGAGTATAATGTATGCGACTAATACACCTTATTTTGTCCGCAAAACAAAAGTAAAACTTCCATCTTGCCCTTGATTGGGTGGCGAGACTGATTTAAGGCAGATGAGTTGGGCAAGCTATGCGCTTTTTATGTCATTCCAGTACTCCACAGCTTGTACCATGGACAATTTTGCTGATGTAGACTATACTGATGCTACCTTCAGAAATGGGCAACAAATATGTACAGATAGAGTTAGGAGGAGAGTTTTCAGAATCTTCAGAGTACAGACTGGATTAGATTCCACATAAAAGTAAATTAACTTATATGAATCTTTGCCGACTTGCATGACATTGAAAATAAATTAATGCGCTTTAATGTGGCAGGTGCCAGTATACTTTTTTGATATGCTATGTTCTTCTTTTGGGGCACATATATTTAGGTGCCATCTAATGCCCTTTCTCAAGGCATATATTTTTAGCTAATTATGTAAGAAAATATTCTCCCTGAATTGACAAAAAGCCTTTTTAAATTATTCAGTTTTGAACTGAAAATAAAAATCTGCCCCAAACATGTCGCATACTTTTGTTTCATCAGGTCGCACAATATGTATTTATCATCACCTTTAATAGAACTTGAATAATACTCAATGTAGCCTTTAAGAGGTGCGCTATTTATCGCTCCCGCTCAAGTGCTAACTGCGCTCGACTTTGGCTTTTTGCACGCAAAAAGCCGAAGTTACAATATCGTAATCACATTAACCTATTATCCCATAGACTTCAAAGCCGATCACATTTTCTCAAGTGTGCTAACCCGACGTGAAAATATTAATATTTCCCATTCCAATGTTCTTCACATAGCAGAATATTATTCATAAATACATATTTCTACATATATTTAACGTTTCTTGGGTACAATGTTTATCCATACCTACAGTATATATATAGGTATAGATATATACAGAAATGTGTAGGAATATCTGTTTAAAAAAGCCTTAGAACATATTTCTATATGTGAAGAGCACTGGAATGTGAAATATTTACAGTACAAACCCAGTTAAACATTTTATTAAATATGAATATTGTATAAATATGTTTTCAGCTACTTGACTGCAGAGGGCTCCAATGTATGTATATATACGTATACACAGGTATTTATGTGTTTATATGTGTATATATGTCTGTAAATATATATATACACAAATAAATACATAACTACATATGTACACACACACATATATATACAGTATATATATTTATATATAATATTATATATATATATATATAAATATATAAATACATATGTACACACACACATATATACATATACATATTTAGACATGTATGTATCTAACAACTGATACCTCATATCTTTGAGCCCTTATAACTTTTTATTGGCATTATTTTTAGACAGTTATTATGAGTAACTAACTGTACATTTAAATGTATTTTCAATAAGTGTTGTGCAACTTTTTATTCAAGTGTAACAATTAAGCAGAGCTCTGAAGTTAAGCTATCCCGATGCACGTTAAATTAAATTATGCTCAAGTAATCACGTTTACTTTCAACATGTAATAAGCACTACTTGTGATGCACACAAACACACGATAAACCCGATATTGCTTGCCCTCAACTCTTCGCGACACTCCTAATCTAGCCCAATATATGCATATTTATGAGATCATTAATTACATTTACTAAAGCTGAGTAAACGTTTTGTGCTGAAAACACAAATTTTATAATTGAACGATTCTCACTTGGGGGAAAAATATTGTTTAAAAAACAAATAAATAAACCCAAAATATTACAAATACTAGAAGCCTTTGATAACATAATGCATATAGGCTATAGTTTCAATCAGGATTCTGTGATTATGGTTTTTATACAGATAAGTATACTTTTTTTTTTAAATGTGGTCCTTAAGGTTTCAAGAAATCTGAAATATGATAAATCTGCTCTGCATGATCCCTTGTGGGATGTATTTACAGACCCGGATTGAGGACTGGGCATACCAGGCATTTGCCAATGGACCCAGGGCTGGTTGCCCTAGCCAACAAATCAATTATTTAAATTTAGCCAGGAAAACATTACAGTTGTCAGCAAACATGAGAGGCATAATCAGTCTGTTTTGCACTATGTCTTTGGGTAATGTAGAGTGTAAAATGCACCAGGTCACTTTGGTGAACAAAGAAGTGGTGAAATCAAAGCACCACTTTGTGAATATGTTACTATATTTAACCCTTTTGACTATCAGACAAGTTTTTGTAAGGTACGGAAGCCCTCTGTATCAGTGAAGTTGTTACATCTAGTAACATGTTAATGTGAAGTAAGTAGTCTGAGAGTGTTTTAAATAATAATTTATTCTTGGATTATAATTTTTAACGGTCCAGGCTAGTCAGGCTTATCGCATTATTAGTGTGAACTACATCAGTGTTTCTCAACTCTCGTCCTTAAAGGGACAGTAAAGTCAAAACTAAACTTTCATGATTTAGATAGGGCATGCAATTTTAAACAACTTTCCAATTTACTTTTATCATCAAATTTGCTTTGTTCCTTTGGTGGTATTTTTGAAAAGCTAAACCTAGCTAGGCTCAAACCAATTTCTAAACCATTGGAAACAGCCTCTTAGCTCAGAGCATTTTAAAAGTTTTTCACAGTTAGACAGTGTTAGTTCATGTGTGTCATATAGATAACATTGTGCTCACTCCCATGGAGTTATTTAGGAGTCTTCACTGATTGACTACACTGCATGTCTGTCAAAAGTACTTAGATAAGGAGACTGTCTGCAGAGGCTTAGATTCAAGGTAATCACAGAGGTTAAAAGTATATTAATATAACTGTGTTGGTTATGCAAAAATGGGGAATGGGTAATAAAGGGATTATTTATCTTTTTAAATAAGAAAACTTTTGGTGTAGACTGTCCCTTTAAGTCCCCAAAACAGACCAGATTTTCAAAATATCTGAACTAGATCACAGGTGAAATAATCAGTTGATCACAATGATCAGTAACCATGGTTACTAACCTGCTCTCACCCATCAACTGATTATTTCACCTGTGCTCTATTTAAGATATAACGAAAATCTGGCCTGTTTAAAAAAACATTGTAATATATTTAGCATCGGTGTCACTAAAAGATGTAGTGTACTTGCATTATCAAAACAGATGTACAAGAAATATACCATTACTATGGCTCACAATAGAATATATATCTCCCTTGGCCTGATAACATGGCTCATTCTTGTCACTTTATCTATCTTTAAACCCAGACAGACAATAAATATTCTTTCATCACTATGTACTGCCTTAATTTTCACCAAAATGTTGCATTATTATTTTTTTTATTATATATAAAAGGCACTGAAGGGACATGTCCCTTTCATAGACATGAAGTTGTCAAAGTTCGTTAATCTCAATAATGACTTTAAAAATCCCTGTCCCCTTCGCATTGCTCATAACCTCCTTCTTTCCTCCTCTCTTGTTATTTCTTCACATTCTCGTCTACAGGAATTCTCTAGATCGGCCTCTACTCCATCCACAAGACTCTCCCCTAGTTTTGAAAGTTTCAAGTGCTCCTTAAAGACGCTAATGTTCTGGGATGCATACAATTTACAGTAACATTATCTTACCTCAGTTCCTCTCCTCCTTTTGTCAACCTCTGGAACCCAGTGCTGGACTGGGATCAAAAATTGGCCCAAGCATTTTAAGACAAGGCAGTCCACTACTTCCCCACTGTTTCTATTTCTATATATCTGTATATATTTATATTTAGGTATAGATATAAATTTTACAACACATACACACATACGTACACTGTATATATGTATATATATATATATATATATATATAAGTACATAGGAATGTAAAGTATTCCTAACACCTATGATGTAATTACTTGTAATTGGTTATGTAGCCCTATTGAAGTAACTGATCTCTTTTACATCTGTCCCTAAAATCTCTGCTATTCCTAAATGTATAAGCTTATTATCTTCCTTACACAAGATTAGCACATCCATAAACTGCTGTCTGCTGGTAATACCAAGCTGCTAAAGTTATTTAATGTGCACTCTCTTTTTATAAAAAGGACAGAAAAGACTGCCTCTTTTGGCCTCAACACCAGAATTTTTGTTGTTTTAAAAGATAGATAATCCCTTAAAGGGACATGAAACCCAATTTTTTTTTTTGTGAATTAGAAAGAGCATGTCATTTTTTTTTATTTTTTTTTTATATTTTTATTAGATTCCAGCAGATATAAACACTTTAAATTCAGCGTATATTTTCAGTCGGGGAACAGAAATGAAAAGAACAATGATATACACGGTAATAACAAAATATTGATGCATATTCAAAAACAAAATATACCTAGGATACTACTAACAGAAGAAGAAACCAAAAAGAGGAAACACCTCTCTAGTATCTTTAAACCAAAAAACCTCTCATTCTGTAAAATTAATTATCATTCCCAAATCTTTGTAATTTATCTGTTGGAATATTTTTTTCTTTTTCTTTTTTCCTTTCCTTAGTTTTCTACACAGAAAACAGACAGAGAAAATTAAAAAAATAAATAAATAAAAAAAAAATAATTTTCTCTCTTCCCCTTTTTCCCACTTTCCTCAATTTTCAGAACTAAGTTATTACCATAGACTCAACAGGACTAATTCTGAGTTTCTAAATGGGTAAATTAGGTATTCAATTTCACTCAAGGGGAGGGATTTAATAAAGACTGACCATTTTCTAAAAAATACAATAACATTGTTTTCATCATTAAGGTTAGTGTCTATCTGTTCAAGAATACACCGTTTTTTAAGGCAATTTTTGACCTCTTGGATACTGGGGGTTGCCCTATTTTTCCATTTTTTGAGGATTAGGTATCTTACTGCTAATATAGCTAAATTAACAATCTTTGGCCTAGATTTGGAGTTTGGCGTTAGCCGTGAAAACCAGCGTTAGAGGCTCCTAACGCTGGTTTTAGGCTAACTCCAGTATTTGGAGTCACTCAAAATAGGGTCTAACGCTCACTTTTCAGCCGCAACTTTTCCATACCGCAGATCCCCTTACGTCAATTGCGTATCCTATCTTTTCAATGGGATCTTTCTAACTCCGGTATTTAGAGTCGTGTCTGAAGTGAACGTTAGACATCTAACGACAAAACTCCAGCCGCAGGAAAAAAGTCAGTAGTTAAGAGCTTTCTGGGCTAACGCCGGTTCATAAAGCTCTTATCTACTGTACTCTAAAGTACACTAACACCCATAAACTACCTATGTACCCCTAAACTGAGGCCCCCCCACATCGCCGCTACTCGATTAAATTTTTTAACCCCTTATCTGCCGACCGCCACCTACGTTATACTTATGTACCCCTAATCTGCTTCCCCTAACACCGCCGACCCCTGTATTATATTTATTAACCCCTAATCTGCCCCCCACAACGTCGCCTCCACCTGCCTACACTTATTAACCCCTAATCTGCCGAGCGGACCGCACCGCTACTATAATAAAGTTATTAACCCCTAATCCGCCTCACTAACCCTATAATAAATAGTATTAACCCCTAATCTGCCCTCCCTAACATCGCCAACACCTAACTTCAATTATTAACCCCTAATCTGCAGACCGGAGCTCACCGCTATTCTAATAAATGTATTAACCCCTAAAGCTAAGTCTAACCCTAACACTAACACCCCCCTAAATTAAATATAATTTTAATTTAAATTAATTTTAATTTTAATCTAACGAAATTAATTAACTCTTATTAAATAAATTATTCCTATTTAAAGCTAAATACTTACCTGTAAAATAAACCCTAATATAGCTACAATATAACGAATAATTACATTGTAGCTATTTTAGGATTAATATTTATTTTACAGGCAACTTTGTAATTATTTTAACCAGGTACAATAGCTATTTAATAGTTAAGAACTATTTAATAGCTAAAATAGTTAAAATAATTAAAAATTTACCTGTAAAATAAATCCTAACCTAAGTTACAATTAAACCTAACACTACACTATCAATAAATTAATTAAATAAAATACCTATAATTATCTACAATTAAACCTACCACTACACTATCAATAAATAAATTAAATACAATACCTACAAATAACTACAATGAAATAAACTATCTAAAGTACAAAAAATAAAAAAGAACTAAGTTACAAAAAATAAAAAAATATTTACAAACATAAGAAAAATATTACAACAATTTTAAACTAATTACACCTACTCTAAGCCCCCTAATAAAATAACAAAGACCCCCAAAATAACAAAATGCCCTACCCTATTCTAAATTACTACATTTCAAAGCTCTTTTACCTTACCAGCCCTGAACAGGGCCCTTTGCGGGGCATGCCCCAAGAAATTCAGCTCTTTTGCCTGTAAAAAAAAACATACAATACCCCCCCAACATTACAACCCACCACCCACATACCCCTAATCTAACCCAAACCCCCCTTAAATAAACCTAACACTAAGCCCCTGAAGATCTTCCTACCTTGTCTTCACCCTACCAGGTTCACCGATCCGTCCTGAAGAGCTCCTCCGATGTCCTGATCCAAGCCCTAGCGGGGGGCTGAAGAGGTCCATGATCCGGCTGAAGTCTTCATCCAAGCGGGAGCTGAAGAGGTCCATGATCCGGATGAAGTCTTCTATCAACGGCATCTTCAATCTTCTTTCTTCCGGATCCATCTTGCAGACCTCCGACGCGGAACATCCTCTTCTCCCGACGCCTACTAGCCGAATGACGGTTCCTTTAAGGGACGTCATCCAAGATGGCGTCCCTCGAATTCGGATTGGCAGAGGAGTTCAGATTTCAAGGCATTCACCTTATAGCCAGAGAAGGAGCTAAATTGGTCAATGCTTGTCATCAGTTTAGGGATGTTAATAACGGTATTACAGATGTATATTAAAATGTCATCGGCATATAGTGCTATTTTCAGTTCCTTCTTACCAATCTTGATGCCGTTAAGATGTTGCCTGATATATATAGCCAGAGGTTCGATAGAGATGTTAAAGAGAAGAGGGGAGAGAGGGCACCCCTGACGAGTTCCTCTTTTGAGAAATATATCTGAAGAAATCAGACCATTCACTAACATCCTAGTGGAAGCTGTTTTGTATAAGTTATTCACAAATTTAATAAAGTTACCAGAGAAACCGAATTGTTGGAGAGAGTAAAGCAAATGATCCAGATGAACTGAATCAAAGGCTTTCTCAGCATCAATCGAAATAATTGCAGAATCAGGGGTGCCCCCCTCTCCTCCCCTCTCCGTTTCCTCTCTGTTTCTAAAGTAATCTATGGTAAGGAATAATTCCCTTATCTTGGCTGAGGAGTTTCGTTTGAGTATGAAGCCTGCCTGGTCTTTATGGATAATCTGTGGAAGGAGTATTTGTAACCTTGAGGCTAAAATAGAAGACATTATCTTATAATCTACGTTTAACAACGCTATAGGCCTATATGATTCTCTCTTAACAGGCTCCTTCCCTTGTTTAAGTATTAAGGTAGTGTATGAAGCCGTAAAACTCGAGGGGGGAGTATTGCCTGTTATATAGATATCATTATATAATGAAGATAAGTATGGTGATATTGCTGGGGAAAGCATTTTGTAAAATTCGCTAGGAAGGCCATCTGGGCCTGAGGCTTTATTTAAAGAAAGATCTTGAATAGCTCTAGCTACTTCTAACTCAGAAATAGGAAGATTAAGTGGTTCGACCAGGTCCGGGGGTAAGGTATTAACAACGATTTTTTCCCAGAAAGATTCTTGCTCATGGGAATTTGAAACCTTTAATGAATACAGATCCTGATAGAATTCTGAGAAAGACTGTATGAGTTCGTCTGATGATGTTATAGTTTTACCTTCTATTTGTAGTTACTCAATACAGGTTGAGCTTTTTTCCCTTTTTACTAATCTTGCAAGGAGTTTTCCTGTTTTGCTTCCATATCTATATAGTTTAGATTGAAATCTCAAGTCTTTCTGGGTAGTTTTATATACAAGAAAATAATCCCTCACCTTCAATGCTTGTACAGCAGTTTTCAGGTGTTCTTGCTAATAGATAGGAGTTGTAAGAGTTAGAGATGGCTTTCAGAATTTCCATCTCCCTAGTCTTAAGTTTCTTTGTCCTGTTTATAGAATAGGCTAATATTTCCCCTCTCAGTACTGCTTTTGCAGTTTCCCAAAAAATAATAGGTCGATTAATATATTCTTGATTGAAAGAGGTGAATTCTTGGAATTTGGTATTGAGCCAGTTTTTAAACTTAAGGTCAGATGCTAAGTAGGTTGGGAATAAAAATCTGAAATATCTAGGAGTGGGAACACTAGGGTAGAACTCTAAGGAGACTGGAGCATGATCTGAGATACATATAGGAAGTATTCCGGCAGCTAGTCTTAATTTGCATATCCTTTCATCTAAGAGAAACATATCGATCCTTGACAAAGATTTGTGCACCTTAGAAAGACACGTAAAGTCTCTGGAGTCTGGGTTCTGAGTCCTCCAGATATCTTTGACCCTAAGGTTCTGAAAGATTTTTAAAAACATTTTAGATTCTAAATTGTCTTTTTTGGTTCTAAGAGAGGAGTTCCTGTGTCTGAGTCTATCTAACTGATATTGGGGCGACATGTTAAAATCGCCTCCGAGTATTAAAAAACCCTCCGCGTAGGTCATTATCTTAGACTGAAGTGTTTCCCAAAAGGGAAAACTAAAAACGTTGGGGGTATAAATGTTACAGAGTGTGTAGAGTATTTTATCAATTTTGACCTTTACCATTAGGAACCTCCCCTCCTATGTTGGTATGAAGAATTTGGTACTTTAATTTTTTTCCTAGTAGAATCGTTGAATACTAGGAGAAGCAAAAACTTCATTAACCCAGGAACATTTGAGTTTAAGAACTTCTTCTATTTTTAAGTGTGTTTCCTGCAAGAAGGCGATGTCTGTATTTATTTTCCTTAATTGTGCTATTATAGTTTTGCGTTTGATAGGTGATGTAATACCCCCAATATTCCAAGAGATCAACTTAAAGCCATTTGTTATATCTATCATCTTAACATTAAAAAGAATAGGTCAGGGGAAGAGATAATAATGAAGAAAAAAAAAAAAAAGGAAAAAAAAAGGAAAAGGGAATTTCCACCCTATGTGGTTCGGAACTTGTGGACCTAGCAAGACCCTCATGGTAGTCTTTTCTACTTTTGCCATAATTGTAACCCTATTCAGTTGTTTAATACTTAAGTAATTATTAGGTTTGGTCCCTATCTTGTTCTATAGGCAGTTTTTGAGTTATAAATCTTTCCGCATCTCTGGCGGAATCAAAAAAATATGTATTTTTGTCAATTATTATTTTCAACCTTGCTAGGTATATAATGGTGGCTCGGTGACCCTGCTTTATCAGCTTGGTACAGACTGGAGCCAGATCTCTTCTTTTAGCAGAAGTCTCTGCTGAGAAATCCTGGAAGAGCATAATTTTGACGCCCTCAAGAAATATGGGTTGATTTTTCTTAAAGTTTTGTAAAAGTAAAAGTTTATCCTGATAATTAAGAGTTTTGGCAATAATCGGTCTGGGTCTAACGTTTTCTTTCTCTGGGGCTTGCCATCCTAATCTGTGGGCACTCTCTAATACAATCTGTGGGTGGGTTTGAGGAATTTGTAATAGTTGTGGCAGTGTTACCGTTAGTAATTTATCAAGGTCTTCGTATTGTTTTTGTTCTGGTACACCTATCACTCTAAAATTGTTTCATCTAGCACGATTCTCAATGTCTTCTAGTTTTAACTGAACTTTTAAGAGTTTAGAATTTATTGTGTCCAGTTTAGACTTATGGTCTGTCGTGTTATCTTCTAGGTCAGAGATTCTCTGTTCTGCCTCAGTTAACCTAATTGAGAATTGGCGGACTTCTGTTGTAAGTGTATGTATTTCTTGTTTGATTTCATTTTTAAGAAGATCAAATTTTGGTGTCAGAGCTTCGGAGATACTTGAGACTAGGAATTGTAAGTCTATTGGTTCCTTTATCTGTGAAATATTAGTGCTAGTGGAGTGAATGTCAAGTGTATTTTCTGATGTGTGCTTGTTTTTTCTTTCTCTTTGCCTCCCAGCCATAGTGGGGGAGGGAGTCTCGGTGTTAGTGACAAAACATTTGTCCATGTGCCAAAAAAAAAATATACAAAAAAAAAACCTGTGTGGGGTAATTATACCCCTAGAATCCTATATATATATATTTTTCTTTTCTCTCTTTTTTCCTTCTCCTTAAATTGAAGAAAAAAAAAAAAAAAAAAACCTAAAAAAAAGTGATTTGTGGAGAAAAACGGGAATGTCAAAGGGTGTAAGTATGTGTATCCAGTGATTGACTGACTGTTTTGAAGTAGTAACTTCTATATTAGAATTAACAAATTTGAGTTCAGTTCAGGACTTACAAATCCCTTTTAGTTTACAAGTATTTTGGTATCTGACAAAGCTAGTTTAAATTCTTTGGCCTATTCTTTTTTCTTGTGGCGCTACCCCTTTCTTTCTTGGCTATAATCTTATGTCCCTGGTTTTATGCAGTCAGTTTTGCCAGGGAAAGTGAGGTCAAACAGGGTTTCTGAAATTTAGGGCAGACAGGAACTCTTAAACAATAAAGCTCTAAACAATCGAAGAAGAAAAAAAAAACACAAACAAAAAAAAAACTTTACCTAATACCATCAACAACCTAGATAGTTAAAATATTAAACTGAAACTATTATTTCTAATAAAAAAAACATAATTTATGTAAGAACTTACCTGATAAATTCATTTATTTCATATTAGCAAGAGTCCATGAGCTAGTGACGTATGGGATATACATTCCTACCAGGAGGGGCAAAGTTTCCCAAACCTCAAAATGCCTATAAATACACCCCTCACCACACCCACAAATCAGTTTAACGTATAGCCAAGAAGTGGGGTGATAAGAAAAAAGTGCGAAAGCATAAAAAATAAGGAATTGGAATAATTGTGCTTTATACAAAAAAATCATAACCACCACAAAAAAAGGGTGGGTCTCATGGACTCTTGCTAATATGAAAGAAATGAATTTATCAGGTAAGTTCTTACATAAATTATGTTTTCTTTCATGTAATTAGCAAGAGTCCATGAGCTAGTGACGTATGGGATAATGACTACCCAAGATGTGGATCTTCCACGCAAGAGTCACTAGAGAGGGAGGGATAAAATAAAGACAGCCAATTCCGCTGAAAAAAATCCACACCCAAAATAAAGTTTAAATCTTATAATGAAAAAAAATGAAATTATAAGCAGAACAATCAAACTGAAACAGCTGCCTGAAGTACTTTTCTACCAAAAACTGCTTCAGAAGAAGAAAACACATCAAAATGGTAGAATTTAGTAAAAGTATGCAAAGAAGACCAAGTGGCTGCTTTGCAAATCTGATCAACTGAAGCTTCATTCCTATACGCCCAGGAAGTAGAAACTGACCTAGTAGAATGAGCTATAATCCTTTGAGGCGGAGTTTTACCCGACTCGACATAGGCATGATGAAACAAAGATTTTAACCAAGATGCCAAAGAAATGGCAGAAGCCTTCTGACCTTTCCTAGAACCGGAAAAGATAACAAATATACTAGAAGTCTTTTGGAAATCCTTAGTAGCTTCAACATAATATTTCAAAGCTCTAACTACATCCTAAGAATGCAACGACTTTTCCTTAGAATTCTTAGGATTAGGACACAATGAAGGAACCACAATTTCTCTACTAATGTTGTTAGAATTCACAACCTTAGGTAAAAATTTAAAAGAAGTTCGCAACACCGCCTTATCCTGATGAAAAATCAGAAAAGCAGACTCACAAGAAAGAGCAGATAATTCAGAAACTCTTCTAGCAGAAGAGATGGCCAAAATAAACAAAACTTTCCAAGAAAGTAATTAATATCCAGTAAATGCATAGGTTCAAACGGAGGAGCTTGAAGAGCCCCCAGAACCAAATTCAAACTCCAAGCAGGAGAGATTGACTTAATAACAGGTTTTATACGAGCCAAAGCTTGTACAAAACAATAAATATCAGGAAGACTAGCGATCTTTCTGTGAAAAAGATCAGAAAGAGCAGAGATTTGACCTTTCAAGGAACTTGCAGACAAACCTTATCCAAACCAACCTGAAGAAACTGTAAAATTCTAGGAATTCTAAAAGAATGCCAAGAAAAATGATGAGAAAAACACCAAGAAATGTAAATCTTCTAGACTCGATAATATATCTTCCTAGATACAGTTTTACGAGCCTGTAACATAGTATGAATCACAGAGTCAGAGAAACCTCTATGACTGAGAATCAAGCGTTCAATCTCCATACCTTCAAATTTAAGGATTTGAGAACCTGATGGAAAAAAGGACCTTGCGATAGAAGGTCTGGTCTTAACGGAAGAGTCCACGGTTGGCAAGTGGCCATCCGGATAAGATCCGCATACCAAAACCTGTGAGGCCATGCTGGAGCCACCAGCAGAATAAACGAACGTTCCTTTAGAATCTTGGAAAAAGAACTATAGTCGGAAAGATATAAGCAGGATGATACTTCCAAGGAAGTGACAATGCATCCACTGCTTCTGCCTGAGGATCCCTGGATCTGGACAGATACCTGGGAAGCTTCTTGTTTAGATGAGAAGCCATCAGATCTATTTCTGGAAGTCCCCATATTTGAACAATCTGAAGAAATACCTCTGGGTGAAGAAACCATTCGCCCGGATGTAGCGTTTGGCGACTGAGATAATTTGCTTCCCAATTGTCTAAACCTGGGATATGAACCGCAGAAATTAGACAGGAGCTGGATTCCGCCCATACAAGTATTCGAGAGACTTCTTTCATAGCCAGAGGACTGTGAGTTCCTCCTTGATGATTGACATATGCCACGGTTGTGACATCGTCCGTCTAGAAACAAATGAACGACTCTCTCTTTAGAAGAGGCCACGACTGAAGAGCTCTGAAAATTGCACGGAGTTCCAAAAATGTTGATTGGTAATCTCACCTCCTGAGATTCCCAAACCCCTTGTGCTGTGAGAAACCCCCATACAGCTCCCCAACCTGTCAGACTTGCATCTGTTGAAATCACAGTCTAGGTTGGAAGAACAAAAAGAAGCCCCCTGAACTAAACGATGGTGGTCTGTCCACCACGTCAGAGAGTGTCGAACAATCAGTTTTAAAGATATTAATTGAGATATCTTTGTATAATCCCTGCACCACTAGTTCAGCATACAGAGCTGAAGAGGTCGCATGTGAAAACGAGCAAAGGGGATCGCGTCCAATGCAGATTGAGACTGAAGGTTTCGATAAGCTGAAACCAATTTCAGACGCCTCTTGTCCGTCATAGACAGAATCAAGAACACTGAATCTATCAGGAAACCTAAAAAGGTTACCCTTGTCTGATGAATCAAACAAACTTTTTGGTAAATTGATCCTCCAACCATGTTCTTGAAGAAACAACACTTATAAAAGACTGGAAAGGTTCTTTCTAGTGAAAATGAGCAAAGGGAATTGAATCCAATGCTGTGGCCATAAGACCTAAAACTTCTATGCATATATAGCAACTGAAGGAAATAATAGAGACTAAAGGTACCAATAGACGGAACCCATAACATTATCCCTTGTCTGATAGAGACAAGGACAGTGACACAAACTATCTGGAAACCTAAAAAAGGTGACCCTTGTGTGAGGAATCAAGAGCTTTTGAAAAGAAGATCCTCTAACTATGTCCTGAAGAGTAAGTGAATCATATGAGATTCCGCATACTCAGAAAATAATCTGAATGAAAACAGAAAAATGAAAATATGCATTTATTGTATCTAATGAAAACAAATAATGCTATCAACGACCATAAAAAGGCAAAATAGTTTGAATAAAACTCCAAACCCCGGTTCCTCAAAAGGAACTGGAAGAAATACCCTAGAAGATTCCAGGTCTGAGCAGCGCTTGAACCCCATGGGTGCCCAGCCATGCTTCAACAGTACCCAAAATATATAGGACAGAAACACAGTTAAAGAAAGTGTTAGCCTTACTGGAATAAAATCAAAGAAATTTCAAAGAAGCCTTAACCTGCCCCTTACCAGCCAAGCTGGAATACGGCACGTACAGCAAAATTAGGGAGCTGATTTCGAACTCCAAATATAGACATGTTACTTGGGAAAGAACTCAGGAATTCGTTCCTTAATAAGAACAACCAAACCAGTATAAGCTTAAAGTTTTAGTCTTAGAACTCAACCTTGAAGCCCAGAGTAACAGTTAAGAATTGAATCCAATTATAAAACAAATAATTGATTATCTTAGAACAAAAGAAATATGCATTTTTTTTTTTTTAAAAAATCACAAAATTCTTCTAGCTAAAAAAGCTAAAGACATAGATTAACCCTCATTTGCGAAAATATTCTATAAAATGAAGACACAAATGAAATTATTAGCATGATAGTCCAGATTAAAGGACCAGCCAATACAGTGGACTTGCATAATCAATAAATGCAAAACAACAAGACAAATGCAACAGCACCTAGTCTAGTAAATGTTGTCCCTTTAACAATGCTAAAATAAATCATAATCTGATACTTGATCTTAAAGTAAACAGAGAAAATGAAGCAATTGCAATATCCAAATAAATCACAGGACCAAGAAAGTACCTGAAACTAAATAATTTTCCATAAATAAGATACAACTATCTAAAGGAAAATAAATACTATTTTGCTATAGAAACAATAGCATAATAAGCAGAATTAGAGATAGCCCCAATAAATTGGAGAACCCTCCAAATTGAGTTTAACTGCTGGCAAAGAATATAGTTTAAAACCTTTGAAGAAGGAATAAAAGAAAATTCTCAGCCTATTCCATTCCCTAGTATAGGGAATTGGAAAGAAAACCTCTGAAAACACAGAAGAAATAAATAGGCAGAAATAATGTCAGCTAGTCTTAAAGAACTAGTTACCTTAATATCCAAAATAATCAACACCTTTTCAACAAAGAACAAATGTACTTTAATAATAGAAAAATAATAAAAAAGTAGATTTGTTAGTGTCAATATGTGATGAAGAAAATTTCTGAAAGAGAAAAAAACATCATCAGAGAAGGATAAATCAGTATGTTGTTGGTCATTTGAAACTTCAATAATTAAAAAAGAAGTGAAAAAGACCTAAAAATTTTATTAGAAGGCACGAAGTCAGACAAAGCCTTTAACATAGAATCAGAAAAATATTTCTTATAAGTCTTCTAAATATTTCTTGTAAGAAAAGAAAATATATAAAGCATAAATACTAATGGAATTCGCATGTAAAAGTATAACATAACTTATTACAAACCATAGCTAAAGATAAACATTTATAACATTTAAAATAAATGAACTTAGCTTTGGTAGAACTGAAACTCAGTTAAGCGTTTTTCCAGAGGTGGCTTCTGATTCAGAGTCCATCTGAGACATCTTGCAATATGTAATAGAAAAAACAACATATAAAGCAAAATTGATCAAATTCCTTAAATGACAGTTTCAGGAATGGGAAAAAAATGCCAATGAACAAGCTTCTAGCAACCAGAAGCAATAAATAAGGAGACTTAAATATTGTGGGGACAACAATGACGCTCGAATTTTTTAGCGCCAAAAAAGCCACCCACATTATTTGGCGCCTAAATGCTTTTGGCGCCAAGAATGGCGCCACATCCGGTAACGCCGACATTTTTTGGCGCAAAAACGTCAAAAAAAAAAAAAATGACGCAACTTCCGGCGACACCTATGACGCCGGAAATGACAAGAAAATGTTTGCGCCAAGAAAGTCCGCGCCAAGAATAACGCAATAAAATGAAGCATTTTCAGCCCCCGCGAGCCTAACAGCCCACAGAAAAAAGTCAAATTTTAAGGTAAGAAAAAATTGATTTATTCATATGCATTATCCCAAATATGAAACTGACTGTCTGAAATAAGGAACGTTGAACATCCTGAATCAAGGCAAATAAATGTTTAAACACATATATTTAGAACTTTATATAAAAGTGCCCAACCATAGCTTAGAGTGTTACAGAAAATAAGACTTACTTACCCCAGGACACTCATCTACATGTAGTAGAAAGCCAAACCAGTACTGAAACGAGAATCAGTAGAGGTAATGGTATATATAAGAGTATATCGTCGATCTGAAAAGGGAGGTAAGAGATGAATCTCTACGACCGATAACAGAGAACCTATGAAATAGACCCCGTAGAAGGAGATCATTGAATTCAAACAGGCAATACTCTCCTCACATCCCTCTGACATTCACTGCACGCTGAGAGGAAAACCGGGCTCCAACCTGCTGCGGAGCGCATATCAACGTAGAATCTAGCACAAACTTACTTCACCACCTCCATAGGAGGCAAAGTTTGTAAAACTGATTTGTGGGTGTGGTGAGGGGTGTATTTATAGGCATTTTGAGGTTTGGGAAACTTTGCCCCTCCTGGTAGGAATGTATATCCCATACGTCACTAGCTCATGGACTCTTGCTAATTACATGAAAGAAACAAGCTAATAGCTGTGATTGAGTTTCTCAACTCTATTTCACCTATAGACTATATTCACTTTTGTTCAGTTATATTGTTATATCTAATCATTCATGTGCTTGCTAGTTTTATTTTGCAAAACCCTGGTAATACTTATATAGCGCCTGCAGTCAAAAGAAAAAACAAGACCTCTTTTCTCTTTCTTTCTTTTTCTCTCCTTTTTCCCCTCTTTTTTTACTTTCTTTCCCCTTTCACTCTGTGAAAATTCTCTCCACCTCTCCTTTTCCTTTCAATACATATTATACACATATATCAAGTGAAGAAGATAAGTAAAATAGCAGGAAGTGTACCTAAATATAAAGGATAGTAATTAGTAACTATATATATTAGTTTTTTTCTTTTGCCTTATCTCTTTTACCCAGCTTATGTTATGTTGTCACCACAATTGTATCAAACATTTATTTGTTAACAATAAACATCATATATTCTCTATTTCTTTTCCTCTTCTTTTTTCTTCCCCACTCTCTTCATCTCTCTCTTCTTTTCTCTTTTCCCTTTTTCTTTTTATAGCAGACACAGTCTCTATATCCTAGTGCTAACCAGCTTTAAATAACAATTAGTCAAAAATGGTAAAGGACACCTTTCTATTTAGAAATAGTACCTGGCCCCAGTCCGTGGGGATATGTTGTGGTTTTAAATCAAAGGAGGATCACTGGTCAGAGTGTAAACCCGGGACCCCCCCTCGCAGCATTGGTGGGGGGAGGAAACACCGGCGATGAGAAGTTAAGGTGATCCGTCCTCCAGCCTTCTTCTCTGGGTCCGGAGTGGCAAGCTGCTTAGGGCTATCTCACTGTTGACTCGCCCGGAATGAAGAATGCTTCCACGCCGTGACAAGGATAGAGCTCTCAGGAGCCCTTGAGAGAAGAGGATCCGGTTCGCAGCTCACCACTCAGATTCGGCCCCACTGTGTGACCAGGAGTGTACAGTCGCGTCTTCCACCAATCGGCTGGGAAAGAAAAGAGGACCAGACGAATTCCACTCCGCCGCGCGGAGCCAGAGCAGTACGTAGGAGAGAAGGCAGCTTATGCCTCAGAGACCGGAACCCCCCGATCAGGACTTCTCTCAGACCCGGTCACCACTGGTCCACCATGACCATTCTCAGAGAACTGCAGGAAAGTACCTCCAGGCACCCGCCTTCCGGCAGATGAAATCCAGGTGAGTTAGGTAGCCATCATCTGTAACAGGCTTAATTTGTAAAGTCTCAGTTCCTGCTACTCACATAACATTAGAAGTGCCGGTATAATATCGAGAGGGATATTAGGCTGCAGAATGATGTGCAGTATCAGGCCAGTTCCCATCTCGCCATGGCCCCGCAAGGAGTATGTTGATTTTCCACAAAACCCTCGCCTTTATCCATGAATAGCATAAGGATAGAGTCTATATTGAGGCTGTTCCATTGAGGGTTATGTCGTGTCATCCGACCATGTACCCGTTTGCAAATTTCAGTGTGTTGACTTGACACTATTCAGAGAACCGGTAGCCAGGTGTAAATTACTTGGATAAGCTGCCCAAGGTCTAGGGTGTTCGGCACACTTTCCCGCTGCCAATAGCTCATCAAGGAATATGGAGCAGGTGTTCACCTGATCTTACACCTGCACTCCTCCCACCGGAACTCCTCAAGAGCATGTCATTTTAAACAACTTTCTAATTTACTTCTATTATCTCATTTGCTTCATTCTCTTGATATCACTTGCTGAAAAGCATATCTAGATATACTCAGTAGCTGCTGATTGGCACATAGAGGCCTTGTGTGATTGGCTCACACATGTGCATTGCTATTTCTTCAACAAAGGATATCTAAAGAATTGAGCAAATTAGATAATAGAGGTAAATTGGAAAGTTGTTTAAAATTGCATGCCCTATCTGAATCATGAAAGTTTAATTTTGACTAGACTGCCCCTTTAATTACCCATTCCCCAGTTTTGCATAACCAACACACTTATAATAATACATGTTTTACCTCTGTAATTACCTTGTATCTAAACCTCTGCAGACTGCCCCGTATTTCAGTTCTTTTGACAGACTTGCATTTTAGCCAATCAGTGCTCACTCCTTGGTAAATTCACATGCATGAGCTCAATGTTATCTATATGAAACACATGAACCAATGTCCTCCAGTGGTGAAAAACTGTCAAAATGTATTTAGATTAGAGGCAGCCTTCAAGGTCTAAGAAATTAGCATATGAACCTCCTAGATTTAGCTTTCAACTAAGAATACCAAAAGAGCAAAGCAAAATTGGTGATAAAAGTAAATTGGAAAGTTGTTTAAAATGACATGCCCTATTTGAATCATGAAAGTTTTTCTGGACGTTACTGTCCCTTTATCCTCCTCTGCCTGCACATGCCATTCATCAATTTTTTTATTTTTCTGTTTTCATCTCCATCCAATTGGCTTGCTAATTGGCTGCAGCTCTGCAATGTATTTGTTCTTTCTTTTCTTAATGAAAATGTCACCTCAGAAAAAAAACAACAATGAATGGAGTGGTCAGGCGGGTAGGGGGAACGTTTATACATAAAACAATACAAAGATTTGGAATTTTGATTTCTGATTAGTTAAATTTACCATCACTTTAATATCATAAGTATGTATGTTTCTCAGAAGTGAACACCTCATGGAGTATAACATTTCACAAATAAAACAAAGTAGATTTATCCTTAACTCTTAAATGACAATTTCCCTTTAAGCACACTCAAAAACACTGTAATTCTCTCATAGACAATATCATATTTACCCAAAGACTTCCATGCAAAGAGAGTGGCGGTCACAATTTAGAGCTGAGGGATGGTTCAAATAATCATTTCATGGGTACCAAGGAAAAAACAATAGTAATATTTAAAGGGATATTGAACCCACATTTTTTTCTTTCATGATTCAGATAGAGCATGCAATTTTAAGCAACTTTCTAATTTACTCTTTTTATCAATTTTTCTTCCTTTTCTTGTGATCTTAATTTGAAAAAGCAGGAATGTAAGCTTACGAGCTGGCCCATCTTTGGTTGCTAATTGGCGGCTAAATGCAGCCACCAATCATCAAGAGCTACCCAGGGTAGAATTTATTTAATGTATGTAAGGATGACCATGTTGCTGCCTTGCAAATTTGTTCATTTGAAGCCTCAATTTTTAAAGCCCAGGAAGAAGAAACAGATCTGGTAGAGTGGGCTGTAATATGTTTTGGAGGAGACGTACCTGCCTCCAAGTAAGCATTGTGAATCAGAAGTTTCATCCAAAAAGCTATGGTAACAGCTGAAGCTTTCTGGTCTCTATGAGGACCCGAGAAATGAATAAACAGACTAGAGGTTTGTCTAAAATATTTGGTAGCTTGCAGATAAATTGATAAAGCTCTTACCACATCTAAATAATAAAGAAGTCTTTCCTTTAAATTTTGAGAATTAGGACAAAGAGAAAGAACCAAAATCTCGTGTTTGATATTATCAGAAGAGACAACCTTTGGTAAGACATAAAATTTTGTTCCTGAAACAGATTCATCTTCATGAAAAATAACATAAGGAGGACTACAAGAAAGAGCTGACAACATTGCTAGTAAAAATAAAACCTTCCAAGAAAGATACTTGACATCTAAAGAATGCATTGGTTGGAAGAACCAAATTTAAATTCAGAGGAGAAATAGGTTTAATCATCAGACGGATCCTAACTAAGGCCTGAACAAAATTCTTAGTGTTAGGTAGTTTTGAAATTTTCTTATGTAATAGCACAGACAAAGCTGACATTTGACCTTTTAAAGAGCTTGCAGATAAACCTTTATCCAAACCCTCTTGTAAAAACTGAAGAATCCTAGGAATCAATCAAAATTACCAATGGTTACACTTGTTTGGTCCAAAATATTACCCTGGGCAGAAGAACTGTTGGAGAAAAAATGTAAGCCATTGAAATGACCAATCAGCTGCAAAAGACTCCGCTTGAGGATCTCTGGATATTGTAAAAATATCTTTGAAGTTTGTTGTTCAAATTAAAAGGCATTATGTCTATCTCTGGAAGGCCCCATCATTCTAATATCTGGTTGAACACTTTCTGATGTTGAGACCATTCCCCTGGATTGACAACTCAGATAATCTGCTTCCCAATTTTAGACCCCTGGGTTATAAATGGCAGAGATCGTAAAAAGATTATTTCCTCCCCAAACTATTATGCAAGATACTTCTTTCATCACTAGAGAACTGTAAGTACCCCCTTGGTGGTTGATGTATGCCACCACTGTGGAATTGTCTGATAGGAAGTGAAGAAAGGTCTATTTTTTCAGGAGAGGCCAGCTCTGGGGAGCCCTAAAGATAGCATAGCACATAGTTCTAGGATGTTTATTGGTAACCTCGCCTCCTGTGGAGACCAAACTCCCTGTGCTCTCCTAGATACCCCTACTGCACCCCAACACTAGAGACTTGCGTCTGCCATTATAATTGTCCAGGTTGGATGGACAAAAGATGCTCCCTGAGGAATGGACTGGTTCTGTATTGACCAAGATACATAATTCCTTGTAGATGAATCAAAACAATTTCCTTGAAAAACAATTCCCTTAAGAAAGCTGAATGCGGTCATTGCATCACTGATATAGCATGTGTAATTTAGGAGGTCTCATGTGAAACAGAGCAAATGGATACAACATTCATCAGACCTAGAACATCCATGCATAAAGCTACATAAGTGTTGAATAGATACTGAATTTTCACACATGTTGGCTGCTAAAGGTAAAGGTAGAGCCTGTACCAAGATATCGTCCATGTAAGGAGCCATCAAAATACCTAGGGCTTGTATTACAGACAATAGTGTTCCTAAAACCTTTGTAAAAATTCTGGGAGCAGTAGCAAGACCAAATGGAAGTGCAAAATACTGAAAATGCTATCTCCTTGAAGATAAAGTGAAGAAACTGGTGACGATCTTTGTGAATAGGATTATGAAGGTAAGCATTTTTCAAATTCATTGTAAACATTAATTACCCTTGTTGGACAAGGAGAAGAATAGTTCAAATTGTCTCCATTTTGAAGGCAGGAACCCAGAGAAATATTTAGAGTTTTTTAATCTACAATTGGTCTGAAGGTTTCCTCTTTCTTGGGATCTATGAACAGATTGGAATAAAACCCCTACCTTTCATCTGGAATCGAACTGAAACTATTACTCCCATGAGTTCTAGCTCCTGAACACAATGAAAAAAGCCCTGAGCTTTCACAGGGTTCTTTGAAACATGGGGCAGAAGAAACCTTCTCCTTGGAGGCCTTGATCTGAAACACATTCTGTATCCTTGAGAAATTATGTTTAGCACCCAAGGATCCTGCACAGACTGAGGTCAGGCTTTTTGAAAAAGGTTTTCCCCTACCAGAGTGGAATGTGGATCAGGGGCAGCACCTTCTTGCTGATTTAGAAGAGGAAGAAGGCTTTTTTGACTGCTTAGCCTTGTTACAAGAGTTAGATTTCCAGGCAGGCCCAGGAGAGCCCAGTTTTTGAAAAGAGGAGGCGGACTTTTGGTTCCTTGATTGATGAAAGGAACAAAAAAAAAATTGAAACTCTATTCTTCCCCTTAGACTTTTTGTCTTGAGGAAGATAAACTCAATTACCTCAAGAAACAGTGGAAATTATAGCATTTGGATCCGGTCCAAATAAAATCTTTGCTTTAAAGGGAAGAGTTAGAACACTAGATTTTGAAAACATGTCAGCAGATCAGGATTTGAGCCACAAGGCCATGTTCTTGGCATTTACTTTAAAATTTTCAACAAAAGCATCACAGGTAAAGGAATTTACTGACCGCACAAGTTTCAACCAACACTGAAAATATTCATTAGCAGAATTATCTGACATGTGTTCAGATTAATTGTCACACCAAAGAGTAGAGGCTGCTGCCACACAATCAATACTAATATCTAGTTTAAACAAGTATCCAGCTTGAAAGAAAGTATTTGTGTGAAAAGACTCTAATTTCCTATCCATAGTGTACCTTAAAAGAGGTACAGTCCTCTAATGGGATAGTAGTTATCTTAGCAAATGTAAAAATGGCACCATCTACCTTTGGCATTTTTTTCCAAAACTAAACACTAGCCATCGGTTTTTTGAAGGCAGAAGATGGATTGAAAGGAAGATCAGGTCTGGATCATTCCTTGGTAATGATTGCAGATATAGACGGCTTTAAAATCGAATCTGATTGCTTAATTGATTTTGCTTCCAAAGGCTTAGGATCCTGTACCTCTAAGGTATTTAATGCCTCCTTTAAGAGAGTCCTAAGATGTTCAATCTTAAACATAAAGAAGGACTCAGTATTTTGATCTGAAGCTGAGTCCTGATTGTCAGAACACCCTTCTCCCTCAGAGGATGAATCTGAGGAGATAAAATCTGACTCTACAAGTATTTATTTAGAAACTCTTATCTTGAGAGATCCAGAAGCACTTGTCAAGTCAGAAGAAAATATTTGTCAGAAACTCCTTTGCACTTACTTGGAGGGGGCATGGCCACCAACATCTTTAAATTCAGGAGCAAAATCTGAAGAAATCCCCTGTATTGTACAAACAGAAGGAGGACAGATTCCTTTAGAGGCAACAACAGCATTATCCTGGTTAGAACGCATAAGATGACCCATACGTGAGCTACGTAGTTGAGCTATTGGAGTAATAGGAATTAGTTTACAAAAATACACAATGTCTGTAAATATGTATGTGTATATGTGTGGTAATGTATGTAAGTGTTGTGTATATGTGTGTAAATGTGTATGTGTATATGTGTATAAAATGTATGTGTGTGTATGTATGTGTATAAAATGTATGTGTATATGTGTGTATGTGTGTATGTATGTGTATAAAATGTATGTGTATATGTGTGTATGTATGTGTATTTTTAAATTTGTGTATGTATGTATGTATGTATGTGTTAGGGTTGCCACCTTTAGTTCAGGCCAAACCGAAACACTCTTGCTCCATGCATAGCACAGCAATGTTCTTTTTGCAGAGTACACACTATGTACTGTATAACTAACAAAATGTATGACAGCGCTAATCAACTAAACAAATAAAAATAAACATAAAAAGTTAAATGCTCAAATAAATAATAATCTCAAACATACAATGAAATATATCAAGAAAATAATAAAAATAAAATTAAAAATGTAAGTACTAAAAATATAAAATGACAGTGGTGTAAATAAATCAAGCACTAATTAAAACAATACAATATATAAAATGATGAAAAAAACTTCCGAAAACGATACCCAAAGTCCAAATGTAATGAATATAACAGTCCATGAAACGATGAATGGATATTAAAGTCCAGAGAAGGCCTTAGGGATTAGCAAGGGTTAATGCCGCTTCTCATTAGGTGATATTTCCAAAAATCACCAAAAGCATAGGCAGAACTGAAACAAAGAAATAAGAGAAGCGCAAAAGCTTGAGAAATTTATTCGAATACAACAATGCAATAATACATAGTAACTTACAATTAGGTAAGCGTAGAAATTCCGCAGTTAGGTAACACTGTACAATGGCAACAGTCTGAATTCAACTCAACACACAGAACATCCAAGTTCACAGCTGACCGCCTCACAGTGAACCGGCATCTGACGTCAGTGTGGAGGAAAAGATCCGGAGCTTCCTCCTTCTCCGCCTAACAGACCGCACAGCTGTCAGAGGAAACTGACCACACAATCCCAGAACACCCTACACGTTTCCGTCCTTGTCTCGGTCGGACTTTTTTAAGAGAACAATGAAAATATTGGAATAATCATCAGGTACAGAGACCATCCTTTTATACAGGCACAAAGAGCGCCCTCTGATGAAACAAATGTCAAATAGTTGAAAACATGTAATCCAAATGAGGATTATTGGACAAAAATTTAGCACATTGTTACAATATTGAGCAACAACGAATAATGATAGCAACAATAATAACACAAAATCACCTACCATAAATAACAATAAATAGGAATTAATATATCAATAAATAAAATTTGAAATTCATGCACAAATAAAATTCATAGACAATAAATGAATCAAAACTTATTAAAATGGCATAAAATTAATACTATTTTATAATAGTTATCAAATTGCATTTGAATAAATATACACACTATGAATACATACCAACTTCTTCATAGTGTGCATATTTATTCAAACATATTTATTCAAATGCAAATGAAACTTATTTCTTTGTTTCAGTTCACACTATGTACTGTATAATAGCACACAAATACAAACTCACACATAGACAGTCACACTTTCTATATCACACAGACACCCTCTCACATACTCTCTCTCACACACCTCACACACACTCTTTCTCTTACACACACACGCAATGAAGCTAACACTCACACACTAACACAGACTCTACACACAGAAAGACACTGAGAAACACAAAGACACACACACAAACACACTCCCACACAAAGACACACATAAAAGAGAGAAATTACTGTAGGCATGTGCAGTATGTTGCAAATGCACAATGTCGCCTTTTTGTCTGGCTGTTTGCCACCAAACCCGGGCATTTGCATGTCAGGGTCTGACACAGCTTCAAACCTGGACACACAAAGGGATACCTGAACTGTCTGGGTTATTCCCGGACAGATGGCAACCCAAGTGTGTGTATATGTGTGTGCATGTGTAAGTGAATATTTGTGTATGCCACTACACACTCTTTGGCTTCTAAAAACAAAAAATATTGATGTCATAGCTGCATTGATTCTGAGCATCTCCGCAAGAGTTATTTGCTATAATGTGGCATATATAAGAATGAAAATGTTTAAATCCTCTGTTTTATGAAGGACTATTTGAGGTGTGTTTGATGTTCTGTATTCATTTTTTTCTGATAATATAAGACAAATTTCTGGCATGATTTTTTTAACAATGTGATACAAAAGCAATAAGAAGCTGAATGTCAATGTAACGAGATATTATACTGAAAAAGACAACAGTGTTATAAAAGAATAGTAATCAAATATTTAAAAATAATAGGTCCAGATTACAGGGTAGATTTAACAAATGTTGGACGGACATGATACGCTGTAGAGGATCCTGTCCGTCCGACATTGCTAAATGCCAACAGCATACGCTGTCAGCATTTAACATTGCAAAATCATTTCTGGTAAAATGCTTGTGCAATGCCTCTACCTGCACATTCGCGGCATCTAGCAGGGGGTGTCAATCATCATCAGCGGGATGATTTGCAGTCCGTTACCTCAGAGGTGGCGGATGAGTTAAGGAACAGCAGTCTTACGACCGCTGCTTCTTAACTTAAGTTTTAGGCGGGCCTGAAACTTTGGGGGTAGATTGCAGCATCCGATGCTTGATAAATCTACCCCTACAAGTGGAGTGCTATTGATAGCACAGGGTTTGTAATTTAAAGGGGTGTTAAAATTGTGATTTTGGGCAATTATAAAAAAAAAACAACAAAAAAAAACAGGTACTTATCCTTCTGCGTTTCATCAGCTGGATTCTACGAACCCTATGTCTGTCTAAATCCCAAAGAGAAAGCCAAGCAGGTTTACATCTGATTATATTATAGCATAAAAACAGGAGTGGACACTATTATAATTTGGCTAACAGAACCACTTATTTGTTACAAAAAATAAATAAATAAATAAATAAATAAAGTGGTATCTTGTCTTATCTTGCCCCAGATCTCTGAAGCATTTGTTCCTTGCATTTTTTGCTAGGTGTCAGCTAATCCTATTACATAGCACAAAAGACACATGCAGCCATTTTGTGACAATCAGCTTGTAACATAGCTTGTGGATCACTTATGCTGGCATGATTGGTGAATGTAGCCCAACATCCAAACATATTACAAGAGTCAATCAATACATTTACATAATAGAATGTTGATAAGAACGAATATTCTTAAAAATTCGATTTTCGAATGTTATTTACAGTTTTCAAATGTCACATTCGAATTCCAATGTCACATTCGAATCAAATATCACATTTAAAACACAGTATTAGACTAGAAATAATATTTCAAATTTGAATGTGACATTTGAATTTGAATGTAGCATTCGAATTTGAATATTACATTCATTAAACACAGTTGTAGACTAGAAATACTATTTCAAATTTGAATGTCACATTCGAATTCGAATGTCACATTCGAATTTGAATATTACATTTCGAAATTGAATGAATACATAGCTAAACATTCTATTATTCGAACGAATATTTTCGAATTTTATTGAAAAATTCGAAAATTCAAAAATAGAATGTTAGAATGTTATATAAACATTTGAAATTCGATTCGAACAAACAAATGTATCAAAATTTGTTTTAAATTTCGAATTTTTAGAAACATTCGCCCATCCCTATGCATAAGTGATAGAATACACATACATAATATAGAACTTTTCACCCAAATCTAAACAATGATATTGAAGTTAGAATTATATGAACATGCTACGAGAAAACAGTCTGATCCTATTGCTATACCTGCTAAAGAGATATGAAACCCTAACATTTGCTTTTATGATTCAAACAGAACATATCGTTTTATAAAAGTGTTCGATTTACTTCTATTTTCAAATGTCCTTAGTTCACATGGTGTTCTGTGTTGAAGAGATACCTAGGTAGGCATCTGGAGAACTACATTGCAGGAAATAGTGCTGCCATCTAGTGCTTTTGCAAATGGATAACATTTTTGTAAAACTGCTGCCATATAGTGCTCCAGACATGTGCACGCTTCTGAGCTTACGTCTCTGCTTTTCAACTAAATATACAAAAGGAACAAAACATTCATAATAGAAGTAAACTTGGAAGTTGTTTAAAAATGCATTCTCTGAGGCCTATGTATCATAGGTCGTGCGGACCTGATCCGACAGTGTGGATCAGGTCCGCAAGACCACGCTGAATGCGGAGAGCAATACGCTCTCCATATTCAGCATTGCGCCAGCCGCTCACAAGAGCGGCTGGTGCAACGCCGCCCCCTGCAGACTCGCACCCAATGGGCCGCCAGCAGGGAGGTATTAATCAACCTGATCGTATTCAATTGGGTTGAATTGTGGCGATTCCTGTCCTCCTACTCAGAGCAGGTGGACAGGGTTAGGGAGCAGCGGTCTTTAGACCGCTGCTTCATAACTGCTGTTTCTAGCGAGTCTGAAGAACCACAAGCTCCATAGAACAATTTGTTCCAAAGAACAATTTGGGGTTTCATGACCCTTTAATTGAAAAGTCAAATAAAGGCAGTTAAGACTTATTTGCAGCTGCATTTGATGTAGGGATGGGCAAATGTGTTTATATTCAAATTTGAATGTTAGAACAAATGTTATAGTAGAAATTTGATTTACATAATAGAATGTTGATAAGATCGAATATTCTTAAAAAATTTGAATGTTATTTACAGTTTTCGAATGTCACATTTGAATCGAATATCACATTCGAGCTTGAATATTACATTTATAGAACACAGTATTAGACTAGAAATACTATTTCGAATTTGAATGTCACATTCAAATCGAATATCACATTTAAATTTGAATATTAAATTTATTAAACACAGTTGTAAACTAGAAATACTATTTTGAATTTCGAATGTCACAATCGAAACAAATATCACATTCGAATCGAATATCACATTCAAATTCAAATATTAAATTTATTACACACAGTTGTAAACTAGAAATACTATTTCGAATTTGAATGTGACATTCGAATTAGAATGTCACATTCGAATTCGAAAATCACATTTAAAACACAGTATTAGACTAGAAATACTATTTCAAATTTGAATGTGACATTCGAATTTGAATTTGAATATTACATTTATTAAACACAGTTGTAGACTAGAAATACTATTTCGAATTTGAAAGTCACATTTGAATTCGAATATTACATTTCGAAATTCAATGTATACATAGCTAAACATTCTATTATTCGAATTAATATTTTCGAATTTTATTGAAAAATTCAAAAACGAAAATTAGAAAATAGAATGTTAGAATGTTATATAAACATTCGAAATTTGATTCGAATGTATCAAATTTCGTTTTAAATTTCGAATTTTTAGAAACATTCGCCCATCCCTAATTTGATGCCCATACTCCTCCACTATCGCCTCCTTTCCAGAATACACATAACCACCTCACTGACACAAGGAGCTGACTCTTTCCCAGCCACCCTTAGGGCTCGATATATTAAGCCTCTACGGCAGCAAGTTCTCTCAAGAACTTGCTCGCCGTGATTTATCAAGCAGCGGTCACCAGACCGAGTCCGACCAAGGAGATTGACAGCTCCTGCCCGCGCGTGATTGGCTGTGCGCGGGCAGGGGGCGGGATTGCACGCGGGCGCAAAATTGCGCTTGTGTGCAATGTTAATTACCTGCGGGTAATTTCGCCCCGCCACAGGCGAGCTGAGGCGTACAGGGGCGCGTATACCCGCCCCTGTACGCCTCAGCGTTGATAAATCTAGCCCTTAGTCCAGTTGACCTGCATAGTCCAACCAGCACCAAAACATCCAAAATCTTAAATTTATGCATCAAAAATTATTCAGAATATTGCAAAAGATGAGTGAAAAATAAATGTTTTCATAAAACATTTAAAACCGATTTTGTGTTTAAAGATATACAATGTTTTGAGGGTTCAGGACACGCCCCTTTAAAAACATATTGAATTTTGTTTATCTTATTATAAATAAACATCAGCAACTGACTGTGCAGTATGTAGGAATATCAGGGTTCTGTATTGTAAGGAATGCATTCTAGCCTCTCTGTGGGTAGAGGAAACCATTAAAGCGACATGATACCCAAATGTTGAAGCACTTGAAATTAATGAAGCAGTGCTGTAAAAATCTATATAAAAAAACAATATATTTTACCTCAAAATGTCTAAAGCATTTACACCCCACTGCAAAGAGACTTTAAGCAGTCAATCAGGATGCTAGTCCCCAGGACTTGGAAGGGAGTGTGCATCTGGCATGTGCAGGCACAGTCATGTATTTTTCCTATTCAGTTTGAGGAAGTTTACTATGTAATCTCACAAGATTTCAGTGAAATCTCCTGAGATCACATCAAAGCAAAAGCACTGCTGATTGGCTTTTTTTTTCTTTTTTAACTTGCAGCTGAACAGCAGCTGAAATATAACTGTTCACAGAGCACTTAATATTGTGAGCTGAAGAAATTTTGAGGTAAAATATCTTTCAAAGAGATGTTCAGGTAATAGCTTTTTACAGTTATGCTGCATCACTTTAGCATATGACATACCTCCCGCGGAAAAAAATTTGAAATGTGGTGGGCGGGGCTTAAAAAAATCATAAGACCAAAGTCATTTAAATAAAATTCTAAATAAAGTCATATATTTTAATATACTTAGGCAGCAAATCAAACACAAGCTCAAACCACTGGTATGGCTATGTGAGCTATGTATTTAATTAGCCTTTGCAGAGACATTGCTAAATATTTTTATCTTAATTGGACATTTAATAATACATTCTTTAAAACTGCTCTCTGCATTCCTCATTAATATTCTAGATTCTGGCCTTTAAAGTCAACAAAAATGCACAGTAGCACACTACATAGCATACACGTACACATGCAGATACACACACACTACATAGTATACACTTATATGTGCAGATACACACACACACTACATAGCATACACTTACACATGCAGATACACACACACTACATAGCATACACTTATACAGGCAGATACACAGACACTACATAGTATACACTTTTACATGCAGACACACACACACATTACATAGCATACACTTATACATGCAGCATACACTTATACATGCAGATACACACTTATACATGCAGATGCATACACTTATACATGCAGCATACACTTATACATGCAGATACACACACATTACATAGCATACACTTATACATGCAGCATACACTTATACATGCAGATACACACTTATACATGCAGATACACACACACATTACATAGCATACACTTATACATGCAGCATACACTTATACATGCAGATACACACACACACACTACATAGCATACACTTATACATGCAGCATACACTTACACATGCAGATACACAGACACTACATAGTATACACTTATACATGCAGACACGCACACACACACTACATAGCATACACTTATACATGCAGATACACACTTATACATGCAGATACACATACACACACTACATAGCTTACATTTATACATGCAGACACACACACACTACATAGCATAAACTTATACATACAGATACACACGCACAGTTATGGATACAGATAGACACACACACTACATCATATATGGGTATCTGTAATTCATTGTATGGGGTCCTGGGATTGGCAAGCACATTAGCTGGCAGTCTGCGGCTGCCACTGTTCATTACCCTGGTATTAGCACTGCTCATTGTATAAAACTGAAGGCATGCTACTATTATCATCAGGAGTTAGACATCATCACTACCAGAGGTAGGTTAGAGAGGTCACCATTACCCGTGGTCAGAGTGTATACAACCTTCTTACTCCTGCTTAACCCACACACCATTCCTTTTCCACAGGGAATCTAACAAATATCTGACCCTGTGAGAGCAAATCCAGCTGCTTCTGAGTATGGGCCCAATAGAATTAAAAAAACAAAAAAAATTTTTTTTTTTAAATGCATGGGGCAAATCAGTACAGATGGCTAGCAACCCGGGACAGGGGGACAGACCCCTAAAATCGGGACTGTCCCGCGAAAATCGGGACAGTTGGGGGGTATGATATGAGTATTATGTCCCTTTAAGGTTTCAGTGTTAAATTACAGAAATAAACAGACAAAATAAATAAAGCAAACTGGAAAGATTTTTTTATTATTTATGCATAATTACATTTTTTACAGGAAATTAAATGTTGATGTCCCTAAAAGTTACTAAACTTGGGAACTGTTACACTCACCAGCAACAAAACTTAAAGGGACGTTACTCAAATGCTTTATCACTTGAAAGGGATGCAGCATATCTGGCTAGAAAATATCTCTATGTTAAAGGAAGTTCCTGCACTTAGAGGGCTTGATTGGAGCACAAAAATATTAGCAATGTTGACCGCTAACAACACTTAATTTTATTTCAATTGCACTCCTATTCTAGCGCTCATATTACCAGTTGAAAATAAAATGTTAGAACAAGATTGAAAGACTTGGGCTTGTTACATCTGGACGTCAGACAGTGCGATTGTGCTAACGCCTTTTCCCCATAGACTTCTATACAAAGGGGTTAGTTTACTAAGTGTCGGGCTGACATGATTCGCTATAGCATATGCTGTCAGCATTTAACATTGCACAAGCATTTCTGGTGAAATGCATGTGCAATGCCACCCCCTGCACATTCGTGGCCAATTGGACGCTAGCAGGAGGTGTCAAGTTACGACTGCTGCTTCTTAACTTATGTTATTGGAAAGCTGGAAACTTCTGGCGGAGAAAGCAGCATTCACTGCTTATTAAATCTCCCCAAAACCTTTTCTTTTTTTCGCTCACACGCTATCCCAAAGGTACACTAGAACAACTGTACTAAAGCCAAATTTGCATTAAGAATACTTTAAATACCTTTGTTTTTCACTTAGAAGTAAATGTTATTTTTATTTATATATTCATTTCTATAATATATATATATGTATATAAATATATATATATATATATTTATGTATATATATATATATATATATATATATATATATATATATATATATATATATATACAGTTGTAATACTTTATTCTAATATGCTTACATGTGATTTCTTAAAGGACCAGTCAACACATTAGATTTGCATAATCAACAAATGCAAGATAACAAGACATTGCAATAGCACTTAGTCTGAACTTCAAATCAGTAGTAGATTTTTTTATAACAAATTTCAAAGTTATGTATATTTCCACTCCCCTTGTACCATGTGATAGCAATCAGCCAATCACAAATGCATATACGTATAGTCTGTGAATTCCTGCACATGCTCAGTAGGATCTGGTGACTCAAAAATTGTAAATATAAAAGACTGTGCACATTTTTTTTAATGGAAGTAAATTGGAAAGTTGTTTAAAATTATATGCTATATCTGAATCATGAAAATGTAATTTAACCTGAGTGTCCCTTTAAACATTTTTTGTAGCCATAACACTTTATTTCAGGGGGCCGACTTATCAATATGTGTCAGACATGATACGCTGTAGCTTATCATGTCCGCGAGACATCGCTGAATGCTGACAGCATACGCTGTCGGCATTTAACATTGCACAAGCAGTTTTGGTGGACTGCTTGTGCAATGCCGTCCCTTGCAGATTTGCGGCCAATTGGCCACTAGCAGGGGGTGTCAATCAACCCGATCATATTCGATCAGGCGGATTGATGTGCGCAGCCTCAGAGGCAGCAGATGAGTTAAGGAGCAGCGGTTTTAAGACCGCTGCTTCTCAACTCCTGTTTCTAGAGAGCCTAAAGGCTGATGCAGAAACAGGGGTATTTGGCCCCAATCGGGCCATGATAAATCTGCCCCATGTCTCAAGTCACGCTAAGTTTTTTAGTTCTGTTTGGTGTTGTGCTCAAGTGCAACACATAACATTCGACTTGTAATTTGGGCAATGTTTAGTGCAATATCCATTGAAAGTATAGGGCACGCTAAAGGGATGTCGGCCATACTAAACATTCTCTGGTAATTCTTCTTTACCATGGACTTGTAATACCCTCGCACGGTTCAGCGCTATCAGTAGCGCTCCACTTGTAATCTGGGTCACAGGGTTTTGACTGAAATGCTATGTTGTAGAATAAAATGCAGGCAATGTATTTAGAAACTGTGGGATTTCTCACCTGCTCTCTGCTACATCCAGTGTAGTATAGATAGAACCAAAAACAGAAATTACATGCAATACATTCCAGTTAATAGGACCAAGTTCCCTTAAGTCCCTGTCTTAAATATCTACCTTATAGGCATTTCATTTGATTCTATTACAATAAATGTCACAGTATTTGAGATCGTTTTTTTTTTTTTTTTTAAAAGAAGCAATATAGTGGACAAATGATAGCTCATGATAATTATTTATTTTGGACTGTGCAACAAAGTTATATGTCTATGTGAATGTTATTTGAGGTATGACCTATTTAATTATTGGGATCATTGAATATTGGTTTTAAGTAGTTATGTCATACCACAATTTATGATCTTTTTTTTTCTGTATAAGAAGGTCAAGCCATATGATATCACCTTCCATAGAATCTGTAATATATTCCCAATAATAATTCTTGGAAGATGACCTCTTCTGACACAGCCATATGAAGATTTTTTTTATCAGTTTGCACAATGAATATACAAACTTAAATTAAATCATTTCACTAGAATACTTTGAATTACTTCTCTTACAATGGGGGATATTTATCAAAGGTCTGGCGGACCTGATCCGACAGTGCGGATGAGGTCCGCCAGTCCCCGCTGAATGCGCAGAGCAATACGCTCTCCGTATTCAGCATTGCACAAGCAGCTCTTGTGAGCTGCTGGTGCAACGCCGCCCCCTGCAGATTCGCGGCTAATCGGCCGCCAGCAGGGAGGTGTCAATCAACCCGATCGTACTTGATCGGGTGGATTTCCGGCGATGTCTGTCCAGGGTTATGGAGCAGCGATCTTTAGACTGCTGCTTCATAACTGCTGTTCCTGGCGAGCCTGCAGGCTCGCCAGAAAGACGGGCCCTCAAGCTCCATTCGGAGCTTGATAAATGGGCCCCATTAACTAGAATTTTACAGACCACTGTTTTAGTAAATAGTAACAAATATGTAAAAGTTATTATTTTTCTAATAGAATGTTTTCGGCTTTTCTGTTCCATATCCTTTTACCCTTTCTGGTCCTATGTCGGGTTTTACCTCTTGTGGTCCAATGTCGGATATATTCTGACATGACTTTTACGCTTTTGAATTTCACAGCTAAATCCTGATATCTAGCGATTACTTGCTGGACTTGCTATTTAACTGTGCAATTCAAAAGTATGGCGCAGAAAGTATTATTCTGACGAGGAAATAGTGAGAATATTAGAAGACAGTTATTCTGAAATAGATTTTAGTGTCAAAGATGATTTTAGCCCCAGTAACTCAAGTAATTCAGATTCAAGTGACACTGAAAATGAAAATTTCAGTGATGCAAATGAAATAGTTGTGGATGAAAATTAAAATGTTGAGGATGAAGACTCACCTGCTGAAAATTAGACATGTGCGATTCGTTTCGGATAGATTCGGAAAATTCGGAGATTCGGATCGATTCGAATTTCCGAATTAAAATACTGCTGAATCTACCGAATAAATCCGAATCGAATCGAATACATCCGAATCGATTCGAATACATCCGAATCGATTCAGATGTATTTGGTAGATTTGGATGGCCGTGTATTACACTAGTATTGTACAGTATATTAGGTTTTATCACTCTGCTTTGGGTTAAACCTAATATACAGTACATAATACTAGTGTAATACACAGCACATCCCACCTAACACTTACCGAAATTCCGAATTTCCGAATCGAATCGAACCGAACCGAATCGAACCGAATTTTTTCCGAATCCGAAAGAATCCGAATGAATTCGAAACGAATTCATTCGAATTTTTCCGAATTCGAATAGATCCGAACCGAAATTCGAATCGATCCGAATCGATCCGAAACAAATTTTTAGAAGCTGCACAAGTCTACTAAAAATGTATATAAATAAAAATAATATAAATAATTGGAAAAGGTACCTTAGTAATGATCCTTATTTACTGAGACACCCTTTTACAGTTCCCAGACCAGGAATTCAAATCCCAAATGGTCTGTGTGAAAAGGAAATTGTTTTTTTTAGTCAGTTTTTTACTGATCAGCTACTGAATCAAATTGTCACCGAAACAAACAGATATGCGATAGTGATAATACAAAAATGCACTCCTCTGCCTCAATATTCCATCTGGAATACTTGGAAGGAGGTGACTTTAATTGGAATAAAAACCTTTCTGGTAATTATAATGAATATGGCTCTAAATTCAAAATCAGAGTTGAAAGAGTTTTTCTCCCAAAAGTGGCTTGATCGCATGCCCTTCTTTACTCATGTGTTTTCTAGAACTAGATTCTTACAAATTTTCTGGATGTTCGATGTGTGCCCTCCATCACCGCGGCAGCCAATAATGGTTAGAACTAGGGGGAGTAAAGTAAAAGATGTAGCAGACTAGATAAACAAAAAGTGCAGTGAACTATTTATACCTGGGGTGAATATAGCAGTGGATAAAAGCACCGTTGGATTCAAGGGCAGAGTACAGTGGAAATGTTACTATCCACTGAAGCCCACCAAATGGGAACTTTGAATCTATTGCTTAAAGGGCCATAACACCCAAATGTTTAAACACTTGAAAGTGATGCAGCATAGCTGTAAAAAGCTGAGTAGAAAATATCACCTGAACATCTCTATGTAAAAAAGAAAGATATTTTACCTCAAAAGTTCCTCAGTAGCCACCTGCCATTGTAAAGGATTTCTAAGCAGCATTTTAGTGTGTCTGCCCTAGGACAGCTTATGGGATGAGCCTCGTGAACTCTCATATTATTTCACCAATCAGGTAAAGGAAGCTTCCTATGAAATCTCATGAGAGTTAAGTCAAATCTCATGAGATCACAGTAAGAGTTCATGACCTCAGCACTGCTGATGCTGATTGGCTGCTGTTCATTTCTTCATTTTTTTTTATTTTTACCTGCAGCTGGGAGTAGCTGAGTATAACTTTTTACACAGAACTTACTCTGCTGAGCTGAGGAGATTGTGAGGTAAAATATCTTCCTTTTTTACATAGAGATGCTCAGGCGATATTTTCCTGTCAGCTTTTTACAGTTATACTGCATCAGTTTCAAGTGATTTAGCATATGAGTATTATGTCCCTTTAAGCGATAGTGAAACAGGTTACATAGTAGCATTTGTTCCTTATTTCGGCAAAACTATTCCATTTACTGGTAGAATTGTCCTTCATTTGTGCGAAATGTTACTTTCAGTTTCTCAAAGAACAGGTTATCGTGTTTACACAGGACCTCAACTTTGTGAATAACTATTGCGCCTTAGGATTCACACCACTGGCACAGTTATGACCAACCGCAAAGTTTTGCCACAGGAAATGAAGAGTAAAAAAATAAAAGAATATCAGAAAGATAATAAAATCATGGCCCTGCAATGGAAAGATAAAATAATTGTATCCATGTGTTCAATGGTGTATACTGTAGACACAGAATTAATTCAACGAAGAGTTACCAAAGGCAATTTAGTAACAATTTCAAAGCCAGTTGTTATTTCGGAATACACCAAATACATGGGTGCTGTGGACAGAGCAGACCACTATTGCGGAATTTATGCCTTTCTGCAAAAGTCGGTGAAATGGTGGATGAAAATGTTTTTCTGGCTGTTTGAAGTCGCAATAGTAAATAGCTTTATGCTATATAATCTTGACCGAAAGTGTAGATACTTGAAAGAAGTTATTTACATAACATTTCGAAAGGCATTGATCAAGCAGCTTGTTGGACAAGTTGAAATGTCAATGCACGACAGCGGGGAAGGCCATTAACACAAGACACTGAAGACACTTTGTGATGAAGAAAAAAAAATTAAAGGTGAAAGACGAGAAACTGCCTACGTCTGTGAAACTTGCACAAGAAAACCTTGTTTACACCCAGGTGTTTTTTAAACCAAAAAAGTTTCATACAATGAAAAACTATAGAGACTAACATAATATAATGTTTTAGAATAATAATTATTAGTTGCTTTGTAGTTATAAGAAAATAAATCTGTGTTATATAAAACTTAAAAGTATGTGGGGGGGTTTTAGAAAATTAAATAAGACCTGTTGGCAGACTAAGTGAAAATTTATAGGAACGGAAAAGGGTTGAGTGTAAGAGCTAGATTACAAGGGGCGTGCTAATCTTAGCATGCACAAGATTAAAATATCATGTCTGCGTTAACTTCTGTGGGTATTACAAGTTGAAAGTAAACAACACCGCACAAGGGAAACTAAATTTTGATAGGTTTTGTAATCTAACCCTAAAATAGCAGAACAATGAGCAATCTATCGCTCTGTCAGAGATTTGCCAAAAAATACCAAACTAAGATTAGTTAACCCACTTCGGTTAAACTAGATATATAGACAAGGGTGACATAAAGGAGTACAGATAACATTGTAAGAGTATAAGCACTCCCTTGATATTTTAACTATTATTTGAACTAAGAATAACTATATAATCAAACATACTACACAACATATCCTCTCTTAAAGAACCATAAAATACAGTGGGGCCCATTTAACAAGCTCCGTAGGGAGCTTGTGGGCCCGTGTTTCTGGCGAGTCTTCAGACTCGCCAGAAAGTTAAGTTATGGAGCTGCGGTCTAAAGACCGCTGCTCCATAACCCTGTTCGCCTGCTCTGAGCAGGCAGACAGACATCGCCGGAAATCAACTCGATCAAGTACAATCGGGTTGATTGACACCCCCCTGCTGGCGGCCAGTCTGCAGGGGGCGGCGTTGCACCAGCAGCTCTTGTGAGCTGCTGGTGCAATGCTGAATACGGAGAGCGTATTGCTCTCCGTATTCAGCGAGGTCTTGCGGACCTGATCCGCAGTGTCGGATCAGGTCCGCAAGACCTTTCTTAAATAGGGGCCAGTATCTCACAAAAGTGAGTACACCCCTCACATTTTTGTAAACATTTTATTATATCTTTTCATGTGACTACACTGAAGAAATGACACTTTGCTACAATGTAAAGTAGTGAGTGTACAGCCTGTATAACATTGTAAATTCGCTGTCCCCTCAAAATAACTCAAGACACAGCCATTAATGTCTAACCCGTTGGCAACAAAATGAGTACACCCCTAAGTGAAAATATCCAAATTGGGTCCAAAGTATCAATATTTTGTGTGGCCACCATTATTTTCCAGCACTGCCTTAACCCTCTTGGGCATGGAGTTCACCAGAGCTTTACAGGTTGCCACTGGAGTCCTTTTCCACTCCTCCATGACAACATCACAGAGCTGGTGTATGTTAGAGACCTTGTGCTCCCCCACCTTCCATTTGAGGATGCCCCACAGATGCTCAATAGGGTTTAGGTCTGGAGACATGCTTGGCCAGTCCATCACCTTTACCCTCAGCTTCTTTAGCAAGGCCGTGGTCATCTTAGAGGTGTGTTTGGGGTCATTAGCATGTTGGAATACTGCCCTGCGGCCCAGTCTCCGAAGGGAGGGGATCATGCTCTGCTTCAGTATGTCACAGTACATGTTGGCATTCATGGTTCCCTCAATGAACTGTAGCTCCCCAGTGCCGACAGCACTCATGCAGGCCCAGACCATGACACTCCCACCACCATGCTTGACTGTAGGCAAGACACACTTGTCTTTGTACTCCTCACCTGGTTGCAGCCACACATGCCTGACACCATCTGAACCAAATAAGTGGTCTCATCAGACCACAGGACATGGTTCCAGTAATTCATGTCCTTAGTCTGCTTGTCTTCAGCAAACTGTTTGTGGGCTTTCTTGTGCATCATCTTTAGAAGAGACTTCCTTCTGGACCGACAGCCATGCAGACCAATTTGATGCAGTGTGCGGCATATGGTCTGAGCACTGACAGGCTGACCCCCCACACCTTCAACCTCCGCAGCAATGCTGGCAGCACTCATATGTCTATCTTTATGTAGAGCAACAATTCTTTTTTTCAGATCCTCAGAGTTCTTTGCCATGAGGTGCCATGTTTAACTTCCAGTGACCCGTATGAGAGAATGTGAGAGCGATAACACCAAATTTAACACACCTGCTTCCCATTCGCACCTGAGACCTTGTAACACTAATGAGTCATATGACACCGGGGAGGGAAAATGGCTAATTGGGCCCAATTTGGATATTTCCACTTAGGGGTGTACTCACTTTTGTTTCCAGCGGTTTAGACATTAATGGCTCTGTGTTGAGTTATTTTGAGGGAAAAGCAAATTTACACTGTTATACAGGCTGTACACGCACTACTTTACACTGTAACAACGTATCATTTGTTCAATGTTGTCACATGAAAAGATATAATAAAATATTTACAAAAATGTGAGGGGTGTACTTACTTTTGTGAGATACTGTACATCAGAACTGCATTATCGATAAATACATAAGAAAAAAACAATGTAATAGCACTTATTTTTAATTTGCTACATCACTTGTAAGGGATAGAACATAACTGTAAAAAGCTGACAGGAAGATATAAATATGATAAATATCACCTTAACATCTCTATGTAAAGATGTTTTGCCTCAAAATCTCTTCAGCTTACAATAGTGTTTTTTAATGTATTTTTCTGAACAGTTATCCTTCAGCTACATCTTAAAGGAAAAAAAAATCAACAGCCAATCAGCTTCATCAATGCTGAGGTCATATTTTGCTTTACTGTGATCTCCTGAGATTTTACTGAAATCTCACAAGATTTCATAGTAGACTTCCTTAAACTGAGGAGGGAAATAATATGACTGTGCCTGCACATGCCAAATGCATGCTACCTTGCAAATCATGGGACTAGCATCCTGATTGGCTGCTTAAAGTCTCTTTTCAATGGAATGTGGCTACTAAGAAATTTCAGGTAAAATATCTTCCTTTTTTACATAATGATGTTCAGCTTTTTATGGATACACTGCATCATTTTCAAGTGCTCCAAAATTTGTGTCCCTTTAAGCTCTTTCAAGTAAATGATAAAATAAACCTAATTGCCTCTTTAAAGGAATTGTGTAAGAGAATATGAAAGCGACTTTAATGCTTAGTTAGCTGAACTGCCTAAAAGTCCAGCACTGTTGCTTTAAACTGCATCAATTGAATAGCCTTTAAAGGAATGCTAAACACATATTTTTTTTCTTTAATGATTCAGATTCAGAGCATGCAATTTTAAGCAACTTTCTAATTTACTCCTATTATCAATTTTTCTTCATTCTCTTACTTTCTTTATTTAAAATGCAGGAATATGAAGCTTAGGAGCCAGCCCATTTTTGGTTCAGAACCTGGGTTATGTTTGCTTATTGGTTTGCTAAATATAGCCACCAATAAGCAAGCGCTATCCAGGGTACTGAACCTAAAATTGTCTGGCTTCTAAGCTTCAGTATCCCTTTAACTGTAACCATAATTTCCTCCACTGTAAATGAAGTTACACAGTATATTTAGCATCGGACCTCTATTAACCCCAAACCCCACTAGCACAAACCCCAGTTAAACGTAATCTCTGCTGTCCCAGCCCACTACCCCAATAAGGCAAAAATAAACTATTTTCCTGTCAGAATACTCACTCACACACTTAAAGGGATAGTAAAGTCCAAATTAAACTTTCATTATTCAGATAGGGCATGTCATTTTAAACAACTTTCTAATTTACTTTTACATCAAATGTGCTATGTTCTTTTGCTATTCTTAGTTAAAAGCTAATCCTAGGTAGGCTCATATGCTAATTTCTAAGCCCTTGAACATGTTATTATGTTTGTGGTCACAATATATAATTTAAACAGCAGCAGAATGTGGTGCTAGTAGACAAAGTCCTATAACACAACATTAGCATAGATGTCTCCAGTAAGGAGAAATTTCCAAGAATTGTAGAGAAAATTTGCAAAAACTGTAGAGAACCTCATGGGAAAGTTATTGGACGTAAAGGAAATTGTGAAAGCAAAGTGTGCTAAAACGAAAATATATCAAAATAACAAGAGTATTGCATTGAGCAATGATATTTTTTTATTGGACTAACTATACATTTATAAGATGACAAGCTTTCGGAAGAGTGTCTTCCTTTTTCAAGTCTGAAGCAATACTGACTAATTTGATGGAATTTACAGATTATATCTTAAAACACAGGCTAAAAAGACAAAAAATCATAAAAGACTTACAGCCACTACTCTTAGAGGATCCCACACACACAAAAAAAATATTTTCAAAACCCCCTATCCTGGCACTCAGACAACCACCCAACCTAAAACAGAAACTGGTCCACAGAAAGCTATCCCTTGATAAAAAGAACACCCAGAATGGAACAAAGTGCTGCAACAAAGCTCTCTGCAAACTATGTCAACACATTTGTGAAAGCAGCACAGATAATCACAAGAGCAAATCCTATAACATTAAAGGGGCATATTCATGTATATCTGCAGATGTGGTATACATGATACATGGCACTGCATGTGAAATCAAAAACCACTGTGAAACAAAATACAGTACCCCTGTTGGTCACCATTTCACCCAACCTGACCACTCAATCCAAAACCTCAAAATCAAGATTCTCAGAGGCAACTTCAAAAACACCATGGAAAGAAAAATCATTGAAATCAAAATGATAATGCACTTCAACTTGCTAAATTCTGGACTAAATGTGGACTCTGGTTTCTTAACCCATTATCAAAAATTTTTGAAATGTACTTTTATATACTGTAGTTAATTACATTGTATATTCCACACTCTCTATGCATAGGTGTGCAGGTAAGCCTATGTCCACACTTTTGTCATTATTATTTTTCCCCTTTTTTTTCTTTCTTTCCTTTTTCCTTTTTTGACTATTTTATATTCCCCTGTATACCTATTTCCCCATCTTTATTCATATTGATTCTATGTTGATATATAACTTTATGTCAGTATATGCTTTGTGTATAACCATATATTTCCCCTGCCTGCTATCTTTAACTGACACTATCTGCCTGTCTCCTAAACCCCCATCATGATTTTTACGACACCCCCTCCTCCCCCTGCATTTAGACCTCTGTAACATTTTGTCTTTTTAGCCTGTGTTTTAAGATATAATCTGTAAATTCCATCAAATTGGTCAGTATTGCTTCAGACTTGAAAAAGGAAGACACTCTTCCGAAAGCTTGCCATCTTATACATGTATAGTTAGTCCAATAAAAAAGTATCATTGCTGAATGCAATACTCTTGTTATTTTGATATCTAAATCTCTGGACTAACATGGCTACTCCAATCAAAAAGAAAAGATTAACACTAAAATAAAACAACAATTAACATCATTCGAAAAATATAGTAGCATCAATATGTAATATTATTTCCACTAACGTAAATGGCTCGGCAAAATATTATTATGATGATTATTTTATTTAAAACGTTTTAAATGAAAATTGTATTGTTCGTTTAAGCATGCCAGGGATTACCTGTCTCCTTGCAGTAAGAGGCTCCAGATAATCACCTATTTTATTGTTCAGGGTCAGGATAGATTCTCTGTTAAGTCTGTACTACACTCATTTGTGTGATGTTATGTCCAAAAAAAATTACAATCGTTTGAGGATAAGGCTAAAAACAAGGCTTAGCAAATTACTTTTGGGTAGTATTATGGGCATGCAAATGTTATTTTACAGGGAGTGCAGAATTATTAGGCAAATAAGTATTTTGACCACATCATCCTCTTTATGCATGTTGTCTTACTCCAAGCTGTATAGGCTCGAAAGCCTACTACCAATTAAGCATATTAGGTGATGTGCATCTCTGTAATGAGAAGGGGTGTGGTCTAATGACATCAACACCCTATATCAGGTGTGCATAATTATTAGGCAACTTCCTTTCCTTTGACAAAATGGGTCAAAAGAAGGACTTGACAGGCTCAGAAAAGTCAAAAATAGTGAGATATCTTGCAGAGGGATGCAGCACTCTTAAAATTGCAAAGCTTCTGAAGCGTGATCATCGAACAATCAAGCGGTTCATTCAAAATAGTCAACAGGGTCGCAAGAAGCGTGTGGAAAAACCAAGGCGCAAAATAACTGCCCATGAACTGAGAAAAGTCAAGCGTGCAGCTGCCAAGATGCCACTTGCCACCAGTTTGGACATATTTCAGAGCTGCAACATCACTGGAGTGCCCAAAAGCACAAGGTGTGCAATACTCAGAGACATGGCCAAGGTAAGAAAGGCTGAAAGACGACCACCACTGAACAAGACACACAAGCTGAAACGTCAAGACTGGGCCAAGAAATATCTCAAGACTGATTTTTCTAAGGTTTTATGGACTGATGAAATGAGAGTGAGTCTTGATGGGCCAGATGGATGGGCCTGTGGCTGGATTGGTAAAGGGCAGAGAGCTCCAGTCCGACTCAGATGCCAGCAAGGTGGAGGTGGAGTACTGGTTTGGGCTGGTATCATCAAAGATGAGCTTGTGGGGCCTTTTCGGGTTGAGGATGGAGTCAAGCTCAACTCCCAGTCCTACTGCCAGTTTCTGGAAGACACCTTCTTCAAGCAGTGGTACAGGAAGAAGTCTGCATCCTTAAAGAAAAACATGATTTTCATGCAGGACAATGCTCCATCACACGCGTCCAAGTACTCCACAGCTTGGCTGGCAAGAAAGGGTATAAAAGAAGAAAATCTAATGACATGGCCTCCTTGTTCACCTGATCTGAACCCCATTGAGAACCTGTGGTCCATCATCAAATGTGAGATTTACAAGGAGGGAAAACAGTACACCTCTCTGAACAGTGTCTGGGAGGCTGTGGTTGCTACTGCACGCAATGTTGATGGTGAACAGATCAAAACACTGACAGAATCCATGGATGGCAGGCTTTTGAGTGTCCTTGCAAAGAAAGGTGGCTATATTGGTCACTGATTTGTTTTTGTTTTGTTTTTGAATGTCAGAAATGTATATTTGTGAATGTTGAGATGTTATATTGGTTTCACTGGTAAAAATAAATAATTGAAATGGGTATATATTTGTTTTTTGTTAAGTTGCCTAATAATTATGCACAGTAATAGTCACCTGCATACACAGATATCCCCCTAAAATAGCTATAACTAAAAACAAACTAAAAACTACTTCCAAAACTATTCAGCTTTGATATTAATGAGTTTTTTGGGTTCATTGAGAACATGGTTGTTGTTCAATAATAAAATTAATCCTCAAAAATACAACTTGCCTAATAATTCTGCACTCCCTGTAGTTTCTATACGGATTTTGTTTTTTTTAATTATAAGAAATTTGAATGGTGCAAGTACTTTTTTAAATGAGTCCATAGTCAAATTATTGCTTCTGGCGTGCTCTAGTGCCATTCTAAACTAGAATACATCTAGTGATAGGAGGACATGATTGACACCTCAGCCGTATCATTATCAGAAGAAATTCAGATGGTCATCATGGGTATGCAACTATGACTGTGTGTTAAACCCATTTGTAAGGGTTAAACACAGGGTAAAATTAAACAATTTGTATAAAATAAAATGATCTAAAAAATAGAGCATTGTATCATCAGTTTATGAATCACTATACAGGATCAAACACAACATGACTGTCAATTTTTATTTCAAAGCATGATGAGCACACGTTTCAAATTAAAGTTTTACTCAGCCATTGTATCCAGCACCAGAACCAATAAACAGTGGTCTCTTCTCTCTTCATTGTTAAATGAAAAACATCCCTGATAATGGAGAAATACATGTCCTCACTTGGAAAGTTAATAAGAGTCTCTGCACACTTAAACATGCCCAGACATCTCAGTATTTCTCTAATGCCTGATCTGACACTCAGATCAGATTGCTGTTTTAAAGAAAATGAAATTATTCATGACCCAAAATCATATTTCTTTAATCAATTCAAGTCATGTTATCGCTTGTTCTTTGTGTACTCCTCTCTTTTCAAACATATGGAGATCACGAAACAACTATGCATGTCAATCACAAAGCAAAAGAGGAAAGGAGAATTGTGAAATATAAGATGTTGCTTTGATTAGAAAAATAAAATGCCTTTTTGTTTGCATATATTTGGAGCATTTTCTAAGTAAAAATGACACAATGAGGCACTGTTCACCAGAATCAAGAAAAAAAATATATCTCTGTTTTTTTGCTAAGATCTATTAATATAACAAAAATGTATTCAGTGCATTAAAACTATTCTCTTCAAAAATAAAAAAACAATAAAAAAAATGGATAACTAAAAAAAGTTTTGTATTAAATCTTAAAAAATGTTAATACTAATTCATGATAAATAATTGTTAAATACAACACAAATTTACATATATTTTAAATTAAAGGCTTTAAACTCAACACAAATTTACATATATTTTAAATTAAAGACTTCATAATAAGTTACGATATCCTGTTTGCTATTTTAATTATAATATTAAAACAAATCATACTGCCACCAACTTATCTTACTTAACTGTTTTAGATGATTAATCTCTGCCATTTACATATATATATATATATATATATATATATATATATATATATAAAACCAAAGTAGTGATGATTCCCACGGACGGTATCTGTGATATCCAGAAGCTCACAAAGCAGGCACAGTGCCTACCAGGTGGTTGCTTGGATTGGAGTGTTCCGTATCCTACAAAATTATATATATATATTTTTATTATTGGATCAATCATTAACCGGTGTATACATGGAATTTTTCCTTGCTAAAGTCTCAAAATTAAACATCTGATACTGGGCAATATTACAACTATTGCACTAACTGTTGTGCTCAATATTGGCTTTTTGCTCAATGGAAAGAGCGCTTCTATTACAAGTTGAAAGTAAATGAGAACTCGATTTACACTCGCTGGGTTAGCGCGGCGGAAAAGTGTGTTAAAAAAAAGTTGCACTAAACACAACATAAATACATTGAAAACTACAGTTACACTCATATAAACACTATCAGAAAAAATATTCTTATAAATAATAATAAAAAAAGCTATAAGAGCTCAAAGATACATGGTATGTGACAAGGTGTTTGACTGCAAAGGGCTATATTGCCTTTTTTTCTAACACCTGAGACCTCATATATTGAGCCCTTATAACTGTTTTGTGCAATATTTTTTTTAAATTATATTTAATAGATAATGTTATTATGAGTATAACTGTACTTTGAAATGCATTTTTGATGTGCTTTATGACACTTTTTTAACTCATGTAACAGCTAACTAGAGCTCTGAGGTTGCAGTAAGCCAAGATTAAATTGTGATTAAATTGTAATTAACTTTTATTATCTAATGTGCTTCATTCCTTTGATATCATTTGTTGAAGAAGCAGCAATGCTCCACTGGGAGCTAATTAACCCATTGGGTGAGCCAATAACATGAGGTGTATATGTGCAGCCACCAATCAGCAACAACTGAGCCTAACTAGGTATCCTCTTCAATAAAGCATACGAAGAGAACAAAATAAATTAGGTAATAGAAGTAAAATGGAGTAATTTAAAATCACATACTATATCTGAATCAAGAAAGAAAAAAAATATGAGGTTGCATGTCCCTTTAAGGTCTCTTTTTTGTTTCATCAGATTTGTTCCTTTGTGTCACATCTGTTTTCACATACGGTGCTTAGAGGTTTTAACATAAAAGCAGGTAATGGCGGATTCTGAGAATTATGAGCTAAACCAAAGATGATTAGAATATTTCATTCTCAATTATTGTCCATAAAAGAGTCAGGGGTCTAAATTCCAACTCAACAAATGTCCACTTTCTTCCTATTTTGACTTGCAGCAGGCAGTTTGTAACACTAGTTAGAAGACTACAGCAATAAGGTTTACAGAAGCAGTACTCCTATATGACTCTGTGGAATGTTCAATACAAACTAAAGTCTAAATTTCAATCAAACCAATCGTTTATTTAGACATGTTTTGCTATCTATTAAAGGGACACTGAACCCAATTTTTTTCTTTCGTGATTCAGAGCATGCAATTTTAAGTAACTTTCTTATTTACTCCTATTATCAATTTTCTTCATTCTCTTGCTATCTTTATTTTAAAAGCAAAAATGTAAGTTTAGAAGCCGACCCATTTTGGTTCACAACCTGGGTTGCGCTTGCTGATTGGTGGCTAAATGCACCCACCATTAAACCAGTGCCTTTCAGTGTTCTGAACCAAAAATTGGCTGGCTCCTTAGCTTAGATGCCTTTTTTTTCAAATAAAGATAGCAAGAGAAATAAGAAAAATTGATAAAATTGCGTGCTCCTTCTGAATTATGACAGAAAAAAATTGGGTTTAGTATACCTTTAAGGTTTATTAATGTTTAACTATTCCAATTACTACATTAAGCCACATTTTCATCCAATTTTTGATGACTTTAGATACTTAACAGTGGGTTCAAAAAGTCCCCTATTACATTCTTTTCAAAATCATTAATAGAGGATTTTGAGTGTCATAAACCTACATTGATATCACCAGTGCAGTCTTTGGTTTTTATTTTGTCAATCAGTTTTAATAATTTGCCATCTAGTGACACAAATAGGATTCTTGGGTATTTTTAGAACTCATTACAAACACTGCAAATTTTTTCCCTAAAACTAATGTAAATAACACAATAAAAACTTGACATTTGGGAGCGCTTAGTTATTGCACGCGCATAAACAGGCAAATTCGCCCATTTATGGACGCACGATAAATAATAAGCCATTACAAGCTACCGCAAGCTCACTCTAGGAATAAGTGCTCCAAAAATTAACCAGCGCTCAGACCTCTGGTTACTTTTCTAAATATCCTTCAATTGCCCCCACAATTTGGTGTAGTATGCCTTTAAAAACATAAAAAATAAATGTAGCATCTTTTTTTTTATTTATAACTGCAGGAGGTAGTTTTAAGGGGTTAAAAGAGGTGGGTGTGGGTGTTAGAAAAAAAACGGCACTGAAAAGGTCACGTTCGCTTTGCACCTTACTTGTAATACCAGCGCACATTTGCGTGCACTGGTATTACTAAGTTGATCGCAAATATCGCTTTTGCGGAAGCAATATTTTGCGTTTAACTTGTAATCTAGCACTATATGTTTATATTTTTCAATAATCATGTCTGATTTTTCCTTTGTACGTCTCAGGGACTGTGACAGTTACCTAGTGATAGCCACAAATTCCACAGCAGCCACAAGAACCTTATAACAACAGTATCCTATGAGTATTATTATTATGTCACTATTATTTGTGGCAGCCTACAATTTCCCCAGTTATTTGACAGCAGCTCCTGTAGGCAATGAGCATGTACAGAACTGTTTTTAGATGTGATACAGAATAGACCAAGGTCAAAAAGGAGGATTAAAAAATAAATGGTACTTTGTACTTTAGGGTATTTATCCCTAACCATTGTTCACCTGAACCCCCTCCCACAATTATATGTAATTGAGGCCACCTAACTTGATATAATTCTAACTGCATTTTTCTGACATCTCCGCCACTAGTAACCATAAATTAGACTCCTCTACAGCAACTACCCTTAATCATGCTGTCCTAAACGATTCCTTAGCAATTAATCCTAACTGTGACCTTGCAGATTACAAACACTGAACAAGATAAACTGGTCCTAATACAAAATTAAATTTAACAATAACAACCCAATAAATGCAAATAATCCCACCCTACTACTAAAAACTTCTACCTCATCCTTCCCATTGGTTACCCCCTCTAATGTTAATACACTCTGTGATTTCTCACTACAATCAATGGAAAGACTTTGGCAATTAGAGTACAAATCCACATTTCTGAATAATCAACAAATAATTATAGTATTTTGTTTAAACATAGGAACCCCTTAGTTACTGGCTGAAAGATGCGGAAGACTGAAAACACTGCAGCAAGGCTCCAGAAAAGGTCATTTAAAGGGTGTTTTTTATTTTACTGTATATAACAACATTTTTTTAAATGAAAAATAACAATATTATAAAGGCGACATTAAAGGGACCTTCTAGCCAAAATTAAACAATTTTAAACAACTTTACAATTTAATTTTATCATCATATGTATTCTTTTTGAAAGCTAAACCTAGGGTCATATGCTAATGTATTGAAGGCCACCTCTTATGTCGGTGCATTTTCACAGTTTTTACAGCTAGACAGTGCTAGTTCATGTGTGTCATATAGATAACATTGTGCTCACTCCCGTGGAGTAACCTAGGAGTCAGCACAGATTGGCTAAAATGCAAGTCTGTCAAAAGAACTGAAATAAGGGGGCAATCTGCAGAGGCTTGGATACAAGATAATCACAGAGGTTCAAAGGTATATTAATATAACATTGTTGGTTATGCAAAACTGGGGAATGGGTAATAAAGGGATTATCTATCTTTTAAAACAATTTAAATTCTGGAGTAGACTGTCCCTTTAATAAGAGATTAAACAGTTTTAGAATCCATCCTCTGAACAGGCTTTGTGAAAAAATCTCTATCTAATACACATCTTTGGAAGCACTCTCCGAAAAAACAGGTGTCATTTTAAAGTAGAATGAATTTCTGGAAAGACAGAAAAGGTAGCACTTATCATAGTATTTAGGAAATAAAGTGTAAAGTTAAAAGGGACACTGAACCCAATTTTTTTCTTTCGTGATTCAGATAGAGCACACAATTTTAAACAACTTTCTAATTTACTCCTATTATCAATTTTTATTTGTTCTCTTGCTATCTTTGTTTCAAAAAGAAGGCATCTAAGCTTTTTGTTTTTTTGGTTCAGAACTCTGGACAGCACTTTTGTATTGGTGGATGAATTTATCCACCAATCAGCGAGAACAACCAAGGTTGTGCACCAAAAATGGGCCGGCATCTAAACTTACATTCTTGCAAATAAAGATACCAAGAGAATGAAGAACATTTGATGATAGGAGTAAATTAGAAAGTTGCTTAAAATTTTATACTCTCTCTGAATCACGAAAGAAAAAATTTTGGATTCAGTGTCCCTTTAAGAATAAGAAGCACTTATAGGCAGCAAACACCACTTTATACACTTCTGGGAGCTAGTTGATGATTGGTGACTGCACATATATGCCTCTTGTTATTGACTTACCTAATGTATCCCGTTATCTACTAGTAGTGCATTGCTGCTCCTCCACCAAAGGATACCAAGACAATAAAGCAAATGTGGTAATATAAGTAAATTGGAAAGTTGTTTAAAATGTTAGGCTCTGAATCACGAAAAAAATATGAATGGGATGTATTTGTGAGAGAGGATTGTGTAGAGAGGCTTAACAATAGGGGGATCATGTAGGGTAGTAGATTTAGGGCTATAATACGAGTGGAACACTAACAGTTACGTGCAAGCGAAAAGGGGATTTATCGCAGGTGTTTGCACGCGATCGCTTGAGCGCAATTGAAGTTAACACTCATCGGGATAGCGCGTCCTCAGAGCTGTGGTTAGCTGTTTCGCAAAGCAAAAAAGTGTCACAAAACACATCAAAAATACATTACAAAGTACAGTTACACTCATAACACCATCTAATAAACTTTATTTTAAAAATATTGCACAAAAGATTTATAAGGGCTCAAAAATATGAAATCTCAGGCGTTGCCTGCAATTGGGCTTTAGAGATACATACATATAGATGTCTAAATATGTATATTTATATATACTGTAACTATATGTATGTCTACATGTGTGTGCATATGTATTTATATGAGTACGGACTATGAGTACGGGAGTTTCCCGAAATGCGTAAGCTGTATATGCTGCGCTTTTTTCAGCTTTGTATTTTGGCGGCTATGTCAAAGTTTTTTAATATGTGACAATAAAGTATTATCTTTATTTATTCTTCCAAAGTGTGGATATTCCTTCTCTACACGTATATGTATTTACAGACATATACACATATACACAAATAAACATATATATATATATATATATATATATATATATATATATATATATATATATATATATAAATGCATAGGAGCCCTTTGCAGGTAAGTAGATGAAAACATGTAAAATCATATTTATGCTATATTAAATTTTTTATAAAGTTTTATACTGTGTATTCACTGTATATAATTCACATTCTAATGTTCTGCACATTACAGAATATGTTCCATGTATTTCTAAATAGCTATTCCTATATATATATCTTTTTATATCTATACCTATATATAAAATCATCTATATATATATATTAGAAAAAACATCATATATATGTAGAAATATGTATTTATGAATAAATAGAACATATGCTTCTATGTGCAAAACACTGGAATATGAAATATTCATATTTTCATGTCGGCTTAGCGCACTTAAGAATATGCGATTGTGTTTGCGAGCGAGTAGGATGTTTTTTCCACTTTTTTTCTCCATTGACCTCTATAGGGGCATACGTTATCACGTGCACGATATTGTAAGTTCAGCTTTTTAAGCTTATCAGGTTAGCGAAAACAGTTTACTTCAACTTGTAATATGAGCGCAACCCGATGCACGCAAAAATCTTACTTCAAGCACAGTTAGCACTAAAGTGGTTCCACTTGTAATCTGGCCCTCAATGGGGCTATTTTGTAGTGGTTGCTTAAAGTTAAATGTGATTCAGGATAACACAGTACCTCTGGTAGGAAGGTAAGCCATTATTTGCTGAGAGATGAGGTCATTATTAGTGTTAATTGCAGTGTGATTATTAAAACAGCTTTGTAAATGTATTTGCAGTGGGTGTGGTTAACTTCTGTTGGAGTTTGGGAAGCACAGTTAGGGTCAGGTGCAATATAATAATATAATATGACACGTGTACCTCTATACCAGTGCCAAAAACTCACTAGCAGTTGGTCATGGTGAGTGCTATGAGAAATTCACTGTTGACAGATTGTTCTTATTATATTTCGGGCTGCATATGATGACCTATATCTTTATTAAAGTGATATGAAACCCAACGTTTTTCTTTCATGGTTCAGATAGAGCATGCAATCTTAAACGACTTTCTAATTAACTTTGTTATCATTTTTTTTCATTCTTCATGGTATCTTCCTACAACTCTCCCACCTTCTACTCCTCACACCAAACTTCACAGAAGCATTAGGTCTTTAGATCAGCAACAACTTGCTAATTCCCTTCAACCGCTCCTCTCATCCTTCTCTTCCTATTCCTGCCCTGAACAATCTATCTGCCACTATAATTCCACCCTTATATCCGTCCTTGACAATCTCGCCCCTCTTACCACTGCTAGGAAATCACACACTCATCCCCAGCCCTGGCATACTCCTCTGACACGGTACCTATGCAGATGTTCCCATACTGCTGAACGGCATTGGAGAAAATCACGGAGTTCAGCTGATTTTCTTCATTACAAATTCATCTTGAACTCCTACTACTCTGCCCTTAATCTCCACAAGCAAAACTACTTCTCTACTCTTATCTCTAATCTTTCTTCAAACCCAAAACGTCTGTTCTCCACTTTCAATACTCTCCTCCGCCCTCCCCCACTTCCTAATACAACTTCTCTGTCAGCTCAAGACTTTGCCAGTCACTTCATTAACAAAATTGATTCCATCAGACATGAAATCAGCTCTCAACACAATTCCATTCTCTCCCCCCCTCAAATACTCTCACTCAACCACAACCCTCATAACCTGAAACTTAGTTCATTCTCCCCTGTTACTGAGGAAGAAGTTTCAGCACTTATACTGCGCTCTCACCTCACTACCTGTCCCCTTGATCCTATCCCCTCACAGCTGCTCCCCTCTCTCTCTGCTACCCTTACCCCTATACTAACACACATTTTCAACCTCTACCTCAGCACTGGTACATTTCCCTCATCATTGAAACATGCACTGGTCACACCTATCCTCAAAAAACCTTCCCTTGATCTTACCTCCCCATCCAACTACCGCCCAATTTCCCTCCTCCCTCTTGCTTCAAAGCTGCTCGAAAAACTAGTATATGCACGCCTATCCCATTTCCTTACGTTAAACTCCCTTATTGACCCGTTGCAATCTGGATTTCGTCCCTATCACTCCACAGAGACAGCTATTGTTAAGGTCACCAACGACCTACTTACAGCTAAATCAAAAGGCCACTTCTCTCTGCTTATCCTCCTTGATCTGTCCGCAGCCTTTGACACTGTCGACCACCCTCTTTTGCTCCAAACCCTCCAATCCTTCGGCATCTGTGACACAGCCCTTTCATGGCTCTCTTCCTACCTGTCAAACCGTACCTTCAGTGTAGCCTTCTCTGGGGCCTCCTCTGCCCCGTCACCCCTTTCTGTCGGAGTACCGTAAGGCTCTGTCCTCGGACCCTTCTCTTCTCAATCTATACGTCATCACTAGGTTCCCTTATTAAGTCCCACGGTTTCCAATATCATTTGTATGCTGATGACACCCAAATCTACTTCTCTGCACCAGAACTATCTCCTTCCTTGCTAACCCGTGTCACTAACTGTCTTTCTCACATCTCTTCCTGGATGTCCTCTCACTACCTCAAGCTAAATCTCTCCCAAACTGAGCTCCTCATTTTCCCCCCTTCTTCCAAAATCTCCACTCCCAATATCTCTATAACTGTCGACAACTCCATCATTACCCCTACCCCGCATGCCCGATGTCTCGGGGTCACATTTGACTCAGATCTTTCCTTCACTCCTCACATTCAGTCCTTGGCTACAGCCTGCCGCTTCCACCTTAAAAACATCTCTAAAATTAGACACTTCCTTACACAAGACACAACTAAGATTTTAATCCACTCTCTCATTCTTTCCCGCCTTGATTACTGCAACTCTGTCCTCTCTGGTCTCCCCACCTGCCGCCTAGCTCCTTTACAATTCATAATAAATGCCTCTGCCGGACTCATCTTCCTTACACGTCGCTCTTCATCTGCTGCGCCTCTCTGCCAATCCCTTCACTGGCTTCCTCTTGCCTCTAGGATCAAACACAAAACTCTCACTCTTACATACAAAGCCCTCAACTGCACTGCTCCCCCCTACATCTCAGACCTTATCTCCAGATACTCTCCCTCCCGTCCCCTTCGCTCTGCTCATGACCTCCTACTCTCCTCCTCTCTTGTCACCTCATCACACTCCCGTTTACAGGACTTCTCCAGACTGGCTCCCATCTTATGGAACTCTCTGCCTCGCTCCACAAGACTCTCTTCTAGTTTTAAAAGCTTCAAGTGCTCCCTAAAGACTCTACTGTTCAGGGATGCATACAACCTACGCTAACCTTTCCTAATACCAGTTCCTCTCCTCCACTGCAATCCCCTGAACCCTCTTAGCACGTAAGCCTAAAAGTCCAGCTGTTTGTAGTTCACCTTCTTAAGAGCTGACTACAACAGTGCAACACTTGGCAGGGCCCTCTACCCTATAATTGTTTTGTTGTACTCCCCCTTTGTCTATAGCGCTGCAGAATCTGTTGGCGCTCTACAAATAACCAATAATAATAATAATAATCTTTTGTTAAACAGCAGGGACATAAGTTTAGGGGTGTGCATGTCTCTGGAGCACTAAATGGCAAACGTTTTGCAAAACTTTTATTCATTTACAAGAGCACTAGATGGCAGCACTATTTCCTGGTATGTAAGACTCCAGGCACCTACCTAGGGGTTCTTTTCAACAAAGAATAAGCACATTTTATAAAATAAGTAAATTGGAAACTTTTTTCTTATTTTTTTAAACTGTCTGAATCACAAAAGAACATTTTTGGGTTTCAATAACTGAAATGTTTTTAATATACTGAGGCCCATTTATCAAGCTCCTTATGGAGCTTTTGGGCCTGTTCCATAACCCTGTCTGCATGCTCTGAGCAGGCGGACAGGAATCGCCACAATTCAACCTGATCGAGTACGATTGGGTTGATTGACACCTCCCTGCTGGCTGCCCATTGGCCGCAAATCTGCAGGGGGCGGCGTTGCACCAGCAGCTCTTATGAGCTGCTGGTGCAATGCTGAATACGGAGAGCTTATTGCTCTCCGCATTGAGCGAGGTCTTGCGGACTTGATCCGCACTGTCGGATCAGGTCTGCAAGACCTTTAATAAATAGGCCTCATTGTGTTAAACAATGTATTGATCTTTGATGATCTATTTCATTACCATTGGTTTATTGACAATTGTCCTTAATGTACTTATTACAATGACAATACAGGTGGCCCTCGTTTTACAACGGTTCAATTTACACCGTTTCAGAATAACAACCTTTTTTTCCAGTCATGTAACTGCTATTGAAAAGCATTGAGAAGCAGTGCATTTATTAAAATAGCCAGTAGGTGGAGCTGTCCGCTTGTGTTGCAGCAAAGCCAAGCAAGCTGAAATTAATCAGTTTAACCAGACCTGAGCTATCGAGCATATTTTAAAGGAACAAGATCTTCCTGTATATAAATCGGTCCAGATTGGAATGCATAGAAAGAACTGTTTGTAGAAAAATGCAAGTGAAGTCTGTGTTGTGTGATTATTTTATTAGGTTTATAATGATGTTTAGCAAATGTTTTTGTTCATTTAACTTAGTTTAATTTTATATTCTGTGTTGTGTGATTATTTTATTAGGTTTATATTGCTGTTTAGCATTTAAAGTCTTCATTTTAAAGCTTTAAAAAAAAATGTATTAGGTGTTACTTAAGACAATTTTGAGAGGGACCTGGAACCTATCTCCCTCACTTCCCATTGACTTACTTTATAAACTGGGTTTCAATTTACAACGGTTTCGATTTACAACCATTCCTTCCGGAACCTAACCCCGGCGTAAACTGAGGGCTACCTGTATTAGTTTTGTTTTTTGTTTTTAAATGAACGGTATTCCAAATGCTCTTTTTGGCAGTGCTAACAACATTAATACAAGTTTATTCTGCATCACTATTTGGCCTCAAAAAAAAAAAAAAAAAGTTATTCAACATAAGATAATCAGTCCGATTTTTTTTATTCTTAGCACATGCATAAGTGTGTCACATTGATAAACGTCTTGAAAAAGTAGTTGCTCCTCACCAAAGTATGAAAATCCCTTGTTTAGCAGATAACTTTGAAGACTGATTTAAATTATCGGCAATTTTTGATTAGTAATCAAATATGTTATTAATAGAGATTGCGGTCACAATATTAGAAGTATAATACACGCGGAATATTGAAAACTCAAAGCACAAATACATAAAGAAAAATTGTAGTGCCTAAAGTATATTATGAAATATTAATATTGCAAATACGCAATCTCATTGTACTTTCAATATACCACCAGTACCTGAAAAGCATTGCCACCCTCTGAAAAATATGGTAAAATGCCTCTCGCTGATGCTGCCCTTTTGAATATTTTGCCGTCTTTCTCGACATGGAGTTAGATACCTTTTGAATATATAGCTGCACCATGGCACTTTGATTATCAGAGCCTAAAGGAGACCACTAAACACTGGCATTCCTTGGTTCCAAGTGCAGTTGATATTAAAGCCACTCTGAGCCCTCTGAGTGGCTATACGAAGGGTGGGGGAGAGAGTCTTATTCACACGGAAGCATATTTCCGCCACCTCAGAGATCTTTTGAACCTTGCCAATCCTCCATTCTTTTACACGGCTGCTTTGACATGCAATTTGAGTGGAGCTTTCTGGGATGAGTTTTTTTTACTGAAGTGGAATAAATGTTAAGTTTTAGCCTACTCGTTGGTCTATTTAGTGAAAAGAGATGTAAAACAACTAAATTGTTCCAGATATAGCCTCCCTTACTTGTTACACTCCTCACAACGAGTGTAACAAATTTTTTAAATGTGTATGTAGGGTTTGAAGGGGGTGCCAACGGCTATTTGGGTATAGCACAAAATGTGAGATATTCCTTAATTGGTAATCTAATGGTATTCCTTAGTAAGTATTCTACATTTACAGGACAGAATAAAAAGAAAGAAATAAGTATATAGTGTGTATAAAAGTATTTATTAATAACACAATCCTCTACTTGCAATATATATTAAAAATAAATGTTAATAAGAAACTAAATGTTAATAAAAAATAAAAACACCGGTGTCTAATGACTAACTATGTCATAAAGCGCTTTATTTAAAATTCATAACATTTGTTTATCTATAGTCCAAAAGCTGGCCAGCTAATGATTAGTAGCTTGTAATGTCTATTATTAAGTCGACATAATATCTTTTTAAATCAACATAATATGAAATAAAATAGAAGGTGAGTTTCAGTCCTGTATATAAAACTGATGGGTAATACCTTGACCTTGCAGTATTGTTCCTCTTTGTTGTGATTTTTAAGTTGACGTGGGCAATTGTATCTAATTATATCAAATCTTCGATTTGTTACAGTCTTTCAAGTGCGCACACTATTTCAAAAAGCTATTATATGGGCTTCAACTCCTATTGCATAGCAAATACACCATCCACCCTCAAATTAGGCAAATAGGCATGGGGCTTACTATAGCGGTCCTGGGAGTTAGCAGTTAACAATTAGTTGAAGTTTTCTCTCCTATTGCTATCTGGAAATACCATCCGCCCTCTCATAGAGGGAAACCGGCAAGGTTATTTCTCTTTAGCCTGGAAGAATAGACTTAGTAATGTATCTTAGCTGATCCTTGTTGTTTCTCTACGCGTTTCGGCTTCTGTGAACGCCTTTGTCAAGATAATCAATGCTCAGCTGTGTTCAATATTTAAGGGCTTTCCCATTAACCCTTTCATTGACGTTTTAGATCCAATTTGTTTCTATTCTTTCTTTTTCTTCACTTGAATTTTTTGTATATCGACGTATCAGTCCATTTTATTTAGTATTTTCAGCCACAGTTCATTGGGTTTATAACCATTATACATAGAAAAAAATAATAAATATTTTCAGTTGTTTTAAGAGATAAACACATAGTTAGTGTATGGTACTCATGTCAAATTAATATGTGTTAGTTTTAAGACATTGAGGAATATCACAGAATAATGGGAAACAGCTGTAATGGGAAGATGTATTTTTAAAAAATATATTTAAATTAGGCAATTTAAGTCAAGTTTGCTATATAAGCCTGAGGGGAACAGTGTTTCAAAATCATATATTAATTCTGCCTCCTGTCTGAGTAATTTTTTCTCCATATTCCCTCTTCTGCTATCTTTTTGTACTTTTAAATTCCCCAATATTTCATAGCTTGTAATTTTCCCTGATGCTGTGCCTGTATAATGTTGTATCATCTTTTCCATGTTCAATGGCTAATATATGCTCTCTAATCCTATCTTTTAGTTTCCTACTGGTTTGTCCAAAATATTTTAGATTACAGTCACATTGTATCATGTAAATAACATTCATATCTGTGCATTTGATAATTTCTCTGATTTTATATTTTTTTCCTGATTTTTCTGACTTTTATTACTATATTTACAAGATTTTCAACTGTGGCAAGGGTTAAAACCCCTCTAATTTTTCTCCTTTTAGATATATAATTCCTTTGTCTTTCTTTTTCTTTTTATACTCACTGTGCTAGCATATTCTTAAAGTTCTTTGCTTTTTTATAGGTAAATTTTGGATTATCATCTAGTAAATTTCCTATTACTGGATCTCTTTGCAGAAAATGCCAATGTTTGTTGACAATTCTTCTGAACATTTTGTGTTGGGCTGAGTATGTGGTTATGAATGGTATTTCCAATTTAGATGAGTTATCTGTATCAAGTTTTTTTACCTTTAACTTTTTTAACTAGTAGAGTTTCTCTTTCTATATGTTTAATTTCTTCTACTAGTGTGTTTATTTTCAATGTATTATATCCTTTATGTTCGAATTTTTCTACTAGGATCTTTGATTTTTCTTTATAACTAGATATATCAGAGCAGTTTTTTCTTTTTCGTAATAGCTCCCCTTTTGGTATATTTCTCTTCCAGTTTTCATGGTGGCATCTTTTTGCATCAATATAGTTATTAGAATCCACCTTCTTAAAAAAAGTTCTAGTATTTATCTGCTCATCCTTAATTCAATTTCTGTATCTAAGAAACTAATTTTGCATCTACTATATTCATGCGTGAAGTTCAGTCCAAAATCATTTCAATTTAGATTTCTATAAATATATTTAGTAATTTGATGTCCCCTTTCCAAATTAAAAACATATCATCTATGTACCGTTTGTAGAACACAAGGTTCGGACCCCATGGGTAGTCATTAATCATTTTGTCTACAAATTCATTCATTATTAAATTGGCATAACTGGTGAACCTTGTGCCCATTGATGTCCCTTTTGTTTGGATATAGAAGTGATCTTCAAATTTAAAATAGTTATTTTTAAGGATGAAATCCATACACTGTTTAATGAAGGTACCCTGGATATCCGACATATCTTCATCTCTTTTTAGAAAGGAGCTTATAACTTGTGTTCCCAATAGGTGGTTTATATTTGTATACAGAGAGCTCACGTCACAAGTGACTAAAGTATTATTATTTTCCCATCTTATGGTTTTTAAACAATTTAGAAAATGTGTTGTGTCTGAAAGATATGATTTGAGATTTATAACATACTTTTGTAAAAAATAATCCACGTATTGTGACAAATTTGATGTGATAGAATATATACCAAAAATTATAGGACGGCCTGGAGGGTTATTGTAATTTTTATAAATCTTTGGGAAAAAAATAAAAGGTAGGGGTTCTGAAATGTTTAATTATAAAAAATGCATTTTCGGAGTTTGTAACCAAATTCTCAGCTAATGCTCCATCTAATAGGGTTTTTAGTTGTTCTTGATAGATGTCACCTGGATCATTCTTTATTTTTTTGTATATTGTGCTGTCACTTAATAATCTATATGCTTCTTTCAAGTAGTCAGTGTCTTTCGTTGGTCTATTTCACTAATTTCATGTTAGAGCATATCTTATTGTCCAACGGAATAACATGATTTTTAGAGTACAAATTATTAATGTACTAGTTATCTATATTTTCCCCTTGTTTATACAAGTAAAGGAAATTTTTGCTGCCTCTACTAAATTAATTAAAATTATGATATTTCTATGTGAATCGTGCCATGTATTGCTGTCAGGGTTCTGCAGAATTACCTATTTTCCACCTTGTTACTGTACCTTTAATTCAGAAGTCCTGCCTATCCTTTCTATAAATCTCAGCCGCACCCTCAATCTGGTGCTTAGTATTTTGTAGTAGTAAGACATTGCAACTGCTTGCACTGAGTCTCTATCCGTAGATATCTTTCCTGGGAACAAAACTTAACCTTTAAACCTGAGTTTGCAAAGAGACGATATATCCTTCTTCTGCATAACCTATTAAGCTCATATTGAGAATATCCAGCTACACCAAGCTAAATTGAACTCACCATTCAATCGTAACTTTGTTGCCACAGACTTCAGCAACTCCAAGGAAGCTGATACAAAGCAAAGAGACAGATCTCCTTCAATAAGGATACAGAGGTACTGCTAGTGATATCAGAGAAACATAAGATCTATTTGTGTAAATACTTTTCACTTTGTGCAACGGAGACCACACCCTCTGTGATGTCACGTATCCTCCGTTAACGGAGCGAATACAGGATCCGCCCTCAGACCTCAGTAATAGCTCAAGGGCTCCAGAACTTACAGCAGGTAACTTCGCTTCTTGCTAGCAAGCTTTCAACAGCACTACCCAGTAGTGAGAGTCACCTCCTATCTGATTCATAAAGTAACATTAAGTAAGGAAGTAAAGCAGGAAGTGTATTCAGTTTATGAACTCTCAGTTAAGAGCAAACTAGTACAATCGACAAACAAATCCTGTACTGCAGGAGGAGCATTACAACTCTCTTACAACCGACTACAGCTTACCTTACTTAACTGTGTATAGTTAATATTGTCACAGTTAACTGCTGTGCACTTGTTAGAAACCAAGTGTATCCCATCAACTTCACTAAGCTACAAGGTTAACACTTTTCCATAGTGTGTACCTTTACTTTTGTGATACAATTACATTATAATTATTCTGAGTGAATCTGCAGCTGAGTTCCACTGCACAAAATCTGAAAATTAATACATACCATTACAATTGCAATGAATCAACTGAAATATTAGAAGTATTTTATTATTTTCAGCGTCAGTTAGGTACCCTGATTTTGCCTGGTAATTTTACCCATTAAATACATCATTAACATTATTATTAAAGGGTTTAAGGGTTTCCTGGGCCAATGTGATGTAATTTACATAGGTGTGTTTGCTCAATGTCTAATTGGAAAATTAATTAAAAAGTAAAACAGTGATATAATTTGAAGCTAATACTATTCTTTTGTAACGTATAATTTAATGAAACAAAGAAACAAAGTATTATTTATTTTTTCAGTCATAAAATTATGTTGATGGATGAGAACAGAAAATCATAAAATACATTTGCAAACAACTGTGGAATTTTTAATTCTTCCAAAAACCCCTGAGATATTTACTGTACTATAATATAATAGCAAAAGAAAATTACTGTAATCAACAGTGACTGGAATACAGTAATATATATATATATATATATATATATATATATATATCAAATGTAATTTTATTGTTATTGTCAAATGCTCACAATTCAAAAAGGGAAATAGCAGCAAGTCAAAAAAATTTAGATGACATTTGTAGAAAGCTCAAATAGCTTATAGGTCATTGAATAAAAGTGTATAAAGACTTATACACATCTAAATAGTGTGAATAGTTGTGTAAACATTAAGAAAATATTCATATAAAATGTTGATCTACTATATTGCCAACTAGAATTAAGAAAATATAGGCTACAGTTACAGTATAATCATAAAGATTATATAACTGCCCAGTGCTCCCCTGGTGAGGGTAGTGTAATACTTTATAATATTATTAATCACATAATTTAACACAAATGTCTATAATGATAATTTATGCAATTAATATTGAAACAATTTTATATGAGCTATCTTTAGCTTAACAAAGGCTTACATTTTCACTGGGTTGTCAGTGAAATCAGTCGGTTGATGTGCCCATTAAAAAGGTTCTGGGGAGCACACTGATTGCCAGATTATTTAAATTAACTTTGGAGTTAGCTTGTAATGCTCAAATTCGACCAAGGGTAATACATATATGCTTCAAATATTGAATGCTAATTTTTAATCTGTGATATTTATCATTCGAATCTTGATTCTTACTGACTCCAATGTAAGTTCATCCCAGTGCTGTAGATATATAACCATATAGAACAATCATATAACACAACTTAATATATACAAAACTTTCACACATTAATTTTTCTTATATATATATATTTGTATTTTAACAGCATAACTGTGGGGGGGGGGGGATGAGAAAGAGAGAGAGGCAGAGAGAATGATGTCATGAGTGAACAGGAGTGAAACGGAGAAAGATGAAGAAATAAGGTGTGTGTGTGTGTTTATATATCTATATATATATATATATATATATATATATATATATATCAGGGCTCAATATACAGTAATGGACAAAAATATTGGCACCCCTGCATTTCTGTCAGATAATAGACCACTTCACCCAGAAAATTGTTGAAATTACAAATGTTTAGGCATTCACATGTTTATTTCTTTTGTTTGTATTGGAATGACACAAAAAAAAGTGGAGAAAAAAAGGCAAATCTGACATATTCCACGCAAAACTCCAAAAATAGACTGGACAAAATTACTGGCACCCTAAATTAAATATTTGGTAGCACACCCTTTGGAACAAATAACTAAAATCAATCGCTTCCTATTAATGAGTTTCTTACACCTCTCTACTGGAATTTTGGACCACTCTTCTTTGGCCACCTGCTCCAGGTCTCTCAGATTGGAAGGGTTCCATTTCCCAACTGCTGTTTTGAGATCTCTCCACAGGTGTTCTATGGAATTGAGATCTGGACTTATTGCTTGCCAGTTCAGTACTCTCCAGCGCTTTGTCTTAAACCATTTCTGGGTGCTATTTAAAGTGTGCTTTGGGTCATTGTCCTGCTGTAAGACCCATGACCTCTGACGGAGACCTATTTTTTGACACTGGGCCCTACATTGCACTACAGAATTATTTGGTAGTCAGATTTCATAATGCCATGCACACATTCAAGACATCCAGTACCTGAAGCAGCAAAGCAACCCAAAAATGTCAGTGAACCTCCATCAGTTTTGATTTGACTGTAGGGACTGTATTCTTTTATTTAAAAGACTAATTTCTATTTCTGAAAATGGTAGAATGATGGGCTTTACCAAAAGCTGTAATTTTGTTTCGTCTGTCCAGAGCACATTCTCGCAAAAGGATTTTGGCTTCCTCAGGTAAGTTTTGGCAAACTCCAATCTTGCTTTTTTATGTTTTTTATGTCTGTGTCAGCAGTGGTGTCCTCCTGGATCTCCTACCCTAGCGTCCCTTTTCATTCAGATGACGATGTATAGTGCGAGCTGACACATTTGTACCCTGTGCCAGCTTGAATTTGTCTGGAACTTGATCGAGGTTTTTTATCCACCATTTGAACAATGCTTTGTTGCAATCTTTGATCAATTTTTCTCTTTCGTCCACGTCCAGGGAAATTAGTATATATTAATATATTTTACTTTTGTGAGAGGTGAGAGCTTGTGATCATTGTTAAGTGACTTAGGTCATCCATCTTTAAAATCATAACTAAAAATAGATTTAATGGCCTAGATTACAAAGAGTAAAAAATATTAGCGCTTATGTCCTCTAACAATGCGTGAGCACTATTAATAGCGCTTTTATTTTTGCACTCATATTGCAAGATGAATGCAATATATTAGCGAAGGTCTATGGCACACTATCATCTGTATGCCAGATATTGCCAGTGTGATAAATTTATCACATTACAGACTTCTAAAGGGGTGAGCTAAAAAACTATGTCGGCTATTTCTCAAACAATAAGCTAAACCCAAGGGTCTGGTTGGTCAGTGGGCGTGTCTGAGCGGTCGGTGGGTATGCCTGGGTGATCAGTAGGTGTGTGGGTTGTTTGTGGTGCATAGGTGCAAACACACTTAAAGTGAAGGTCCATTTTGATGAATTAGTGCCCGGTTTTTAATAAGCCTATTAAAAACAAGGGCACTTTAATTCATTAAAATTGACATTTCACTGTTTTCTTCAAAAACTTACCTTTTAATCCTGAATGCTGCTCCAGCGATTCCCCCGGCCGTCGGAAGCCTCTGCAGACTTCAGAAATGACTAATCAGACTTTCTCCAATCACAGCTTCCCCCCAGGGAATCTTGGCCTGATGCAACGCTGTGATTGGAGGAAGACAGTTTTGTCATTTTGGACCCGCAAAGGCGGCTTGCGACGGGCGGAGGAAGTGCTGGAGCGGCTACCAGGATTAAAAGGTAAGTTTTTGAAGAAAACAGTGAAATGTCAATTTTGATGAATTAAAGTGCCCTTGTTTTTAATAGGTTTATTAAAAACCGGGCACTAATTCATCAAAATGGACCTTCACTTTAAGGACATTCAGGAGTTAAAAAAACCTTCTAAAACAAATCTTTAAACCATTGGCTTTGGTACAGTGCATAGTTTTAAATGTGCTGTTTAATAGTGTCAATATTACTATCCAAACTTGATGTTGTTAGGATAAATAAAATATAGAACAAATGCCAGGTGAATATTTTTGTAGAAAGACACTGTATTAAAATATATAGCTTGTTCATTCAAATGCACTATCCACAATGCAATAAACATTTTTTTAAATATATGCTGAATTGTTATGTATAGTGTTTATTTCCTTGCATTCCCTTTTTTAAACTAACTGAAACGCCTGACCTCACAAACACACATTTTATAATATTTTTTTTTTAAAAAAGCCCAGTCAGTTGTAAAATGCAAAAATATTGATTGCAAAGAAAGCAGGGTTTACAAATCTCATTCTCGATATGTTGAACTATTAAGCTGAAATGTGTCCTGCCCCAGGCAAAGAATACTTCTTGTAATTTAACCCCTAGACATTTAAAATGACCAACAAAAAATATTCTGTATAAAAGATATATTTTTTTAAAGCAAACTGAACAGTTTCACTGTTTATCAGCAAATATAAACATGATGAGACTGTAAATACCACATTGTTGTTAAACCAGTGTATTTCTAAAAGTACAGTAAGCATTTTGGGAGGGCATTCAACTGCAATCAGCCATTTTAGTTGTATAAGTCTTATTTCCCTTGTGATTCCAATGAAGCTTTTGGGGGATTCCCTAGCTAAAACTCAAATTTGCATTTAAATGGAGATTTTTTTTTTTTTTAATGAGCAAGACTCTTGGGAGACTAAGACTATTATATTTCCTTATGGGAGACTGTGGTATTCTAACACCTTTTTTTTTTTCAAATTTGAATTAGACCTTAAAAAATATATATTTTGCAAAGCTTTTTCATTCCTTTGCTTCCAGAATGCCTGCGGTTCTAGGGAAGAAAGAAAAAAAAACGCTCAGTAAGTATTGCTTTTACTGAAGGGGTTAAATTGATGATATTAAACAAATAAAGCTTGTTACCGTAGTAGCAGAAATAATTTTCTTCACTTGCATGAGTTGTGATGTTGGATCTATAATAAGGGCCACATAACGGGGGTTTTCTTTTAAATGCATAATTTCTCCTCCTCTAAATTGGAGATGGTATGATGAAGCTGTGAGATGACATATTGTGGCACGACCCTCTCCACTTATTGTAGGTAAACCTTGGAAAGGTAAATCTAAACACAGTGTGTGCCTCAGACAATTCTATTTTCATCACCCAGAGACAAAAACACAGCAACAGAAGCTTTTCAAATGGTAATGTGAAGGCAGAAAAAGAGCGTTTTCCTTATATTTCCTCCCTTCTCTCTTTTTTTATTTCTCTCTCTCTAGCTCTCTGTGTCTCTTTCTCCAATTAATTAAAACAAACTGACATATTTCTGTTTTTTTTTTTTTTTTTAATTCATTTTATTTATCTTTCTGATTATTTCTTTATATCTGACATTAACATGTAAACTGTTTTATGATTATAATACACTTTTAAGCCTTTCACTGAAATTTTTGTTCTTAAGTAAATATATGACTGGCCAGCACAAACCATTGTTGCAATAGAAATCATATTCACCCCCCCCCCCCCCCAAAAAAAAAAAAAAAAAAAAAATATAATTTTAGAAAATGGCGATACTGTGCAATGGTTATGAACTCTTTTTCAAATACTTTTAAATAAGACTGAGGGGACGATTTACCATTGTAGCCGATCATGTCCGCCACACATCAATAAACGCCAACAGCATACGCTGTCGGCATTTATCATTGCACAAGCATTTCTAGTTAAATGCTTGTGCAGTGCCGTCCCCTGCAGATTCGCGGCCAATCAGCTGTTAGCAGGGGGTGTCAATCAATCCAATCGTATCAGGTTGATTGCTGTCTGCCGCCTCAGAGGTGATGAACACGTTAATTATCAGTGGTCTTAAGACCTTCCAACTGTTCCTATTTGAGAATTCTGATTCTGAGCTCTTCCCTGCTTTCCCTCTAAAACAGCCATACGCCCCTGATACCCAGCAACAAATTTTGGGAGGTATGTATCTTGTCGTCTAACACACAACCAAAAAGGTTTCATGTGTGATTATTTGTAGTTTCTACCAGAGAATTGATTGTTTTTTTCACTTTACTCATTGGGTCGATGAGAATTGGTGCAACCTTCATATAACTCCTGATAGAAATCTACCGATCCTCATTTAAGACAGATAAGAACTGAGAAAAGATCAATAGATTTTTTGACACTACAGACACCATCTGCCTGCCCAGAGATCATTTAACCATGCTGGATTATCACAGATTCGCAAAATATTGAAGATTATTCTGTATTAAAAGAAAATTTATAGCATGGTGATAACCCAAAGGGGTTTACTATAATACTGATCATGGAGCTCCAATCAAGAAATATAAATTTTGCTTACAGCTAATTTTAGAGACCTTTGCTAACTTCAGAGTATAAATACTTTTAATTTCATTTGGAATTGCAAATACATTAAGTAAAAAAAAAATGTGTTTGAATATACATTAACAAACATTAACAACATTTAAGATACCCCAATAAATAGTCAAAATAAAGTTGACCGCATGCACCACTGTTTATAAAACGTGAAGTGAAAATCACTGATTACTGATAGGAAGGTAACTGTTAATGAGAGTGATCTTTTTGTGAGTTTTAATACCTCAGTTTTTTTTTTATCTGTCTCCCAATGATCATTTGAAACTGCTGTAATTAATTTGACCCTTATACAAGGCTTTACATTTTGCAAAAATAAATACACTGACACAAAATACTGGATTATAAAGGCTGCAGCTTGTTTTATCAAACTTATAATAAATAACTTTGCTATAACTTTATTAAATAACCAGTCAACATAAACATAAAACCCTAGGTTGCTTGTCCCACCACTAAATGTACTCTTTCTTAAACTGGGAAGGACACTTGTACAAAATTCTCCCTGCCAATCAAGCAAGGCGGTACCAACAATCCCCGCTCTGACCAAAGCCACCAAATAGGCAAGCACCCCCCAAGCACTGGCAAACAAACCAAGTCAAACTAAAATTGAGGGAGGGTGAGAACTTCTCCAGATATGAGGAACGCGTATGCTTCCAATTTTATCTCCAGCCCAGTTAACCACACCCACTAACCAAAAGAAGACAACTTCATGTGGCCTACATGGGGATCACAAAACCCTTTCTTCAATTCACGGTTTCTCTGTATTAACATGCATATACAGGAACAGTAAAAAGGGAAATGCCAAATGAACAAAGCAACTTAGAGGAAGGAAAATCTTTCAAAATTAAGGCATTCTTGTACCTTGTGTAATGACAAGTATCAGCATTATTCTACATGCATTTTAAATGAACTAGAAGGTAATCATTTTTGCTACATGCTCCATGTTCAGTGCTGTGGTAACTCTGCTGAAAGCTACCTTGTAGAAAGGATTTCACAGAAATAATAGATACTACACCAAATAGATTTTTGGTTGGAGAGTTAAGTGCAAGAAAAAAAAATGTTTTAAGGGCAAGGTTAAATTTGGATGTATTTCTTAAGAGTGCAGGAGGTCGGGACTTCCGGTGGGCAGGCTTACAGGGCAGACGTGAATCGGAGGAGCTCCACAAGTCGGAGTACAACTAAGTGATTTATCACACTTTTACAGCGCTGCCCAGCCTCTCACAGCTGATTTGCCGGGTAGGGGACTTCTTGCGCCGGCCATCGACCTCAGTGAGCAGGACACAACATCAGTCCTGGCAGCCGGGAGCCTTGAGGCACATAGCGCTTCAGCCATAACACCGCCATCTTTGTTCCAGCGCGGGGGACCACAACACACTCAGCGAATTGCTGACAGGACATCCGAGGGCAGGTAAAGAGCCTAACTGAACGGAGCGGTTTTAATTGTACCGCATTTAAGTGCAGAGTGGCTGCGGCTTTGGTGTGTCTGCCCAAAAAGGGAAAAACAAAAGGTAAAAAGGCGCCTATGGGCTTGGGAGCTTTACGTGACACATCTGTGAGGCCTGAACTTGAGAGCAGCTGTGTGTATAGGAGGTGTGTGGTGAACCAAGCTTTTGGGACATACAACGGCGGGCATTGTTATGGGTACTACCCCTGCTCACTGCATTACAAACTTGCACTTGCAGGAATACTTCTGCCTTGAAATAAAAAGAGAGAAAGGTACTGACTGTTGCTGCCATGTGGTTTGACAGAGGGGAAACTTAAGAAGTGATACAACACATTATCTAATAAAATACAGAGCCCTTCCCTAGCAATCCTCAATCCACCGGTTATACCCCTCTGTTGCCTCATTTTTCACTTTATTTGACTGGGATATTCAGATAATATTTTTTATTTTTTTTTGTCGCTGTTGGGGTGCCTGCCCTGGAGTAGGTATACACAGCGGAATAAGAAGCATACTCTCACTGATCCCACACTTCCATGGACATCACATAATTTCTTTGTCATCAAGGCTAATCTGCTCTCCCTGGGATATATTTATTAACTAACAAGCTGGTAGGGCCACATGAAAGTTGACAAATATTTTCAAAGACTGTCACCTGCTACTCCTGCAGTCATGAGCCACAGAGGGAAAACCGCAGAGAAAAAGCAGAAACAGTCTGTGGAACTGCAGCATGACCAACAGGCCATGGGGGACCCCATGACTCAGATCCCCGATCAAGCTTCTCTTTTACAGGAACTTAAATCATTTTTCCTTCCTAAAATGGAATCTCTACAATCGGGGGTGGATACCCTGACATCCGAGGTGCGTCAATTCTCCTCCAGACTTAACACAGCGGAGATGCGCATCTCTGATGTGGAGGATAGGCAGAATAGCCAGGGGATTACTCTTAAGCAACTGGTTAAACAAAACAAATTACTTCAGGATCGGGTTGACGACCTGGAGAACAGAAGCAGGCGTAATAATTTACGCATAGTTGGCGTTCCAGAATCTATCAAGGGGAAGGACCTCCTGGAGTTCACTGCTCTGACCTTCCCACGAATGCTGGGGATCCCCCCCGACATTCTTCCCATTGATGTTGAAAGGGCCCACCGGATCGGGCCAGAACGTACACTTGAGCACCTCAATTCCAAACCTAGACAGGTTATTTTTAAATGCTTAAACTTCCAGGAGAAGCTCAGGATACTCCGCGCCTATAGAGCCCGCAAAGAAGTTAGCTTTGAAGGTTCTCGCTTGCTGCTCTTTCAGGACTTTTCATCAGAAGTCGCCAAGCAGAGAAAGGATTTCGCCCCTCTTTGCTCACGGCTCCACGAGCAGGGTCGCCAGGTGGCCCTGCTTTATCCAGCTAAGCTACGTCTACAAACTCCTCATGGGGTTAAATTTTTCCATACCCCCCAGGCACTCCAGAGCTATCTTACAATGGAGAATCACCAGCCCCCCACATGATTGGACCCCTGGACGGTCGACCCGGGTGGCAATAACTGTCAAAAAGGACAGATAGATGGAGGTCTCCTACCTCTTCATTCAAAATGTTTCACCTCTCTCCTGGTTTTCTAAGGGTGAGGGGGGGGGGGTGTTCACTGGGGACACTTCACTCTGGGAAAGAGCGCTGTGTGGAAGCCTCTTGCTCCTCCTTTACGTGGACTCTCAACTCCAGATGAGTACATTACATAAAATAGTACAAAATGTTGATGTAAACCTGTTGTTGTTTTGTTTGTTTGCCGGTTCTCTTTATCAGTACAGAGTGGGTTTCCTAGTGAGGCGGGCGCAGACTACCCTTTGTCCCTACTGGGCTGACTACGGTCGGTCCTGGAGGGACATACTCCAAACCTTTTTTGAGGTTCTGTTGCTTGGCAATAATTTAGGGGCATCTGTCCTCCCTCTGAAACCTATGAAACCTGAGTGGTTTGTGTTTTTTAAGGGGAGCTGGGTGGGAGGGGTGGTTGGGGAACTCATTGATGTGTTGGGTCTGTTGCTGTTTTTGTTATTGTTTTTATTATTGTTATTCTCACTGTCGCTTACTCTGACTATCGTGACAACTGTTTTGCTAACCTTTCTGTTCGCAGGTATTATCCATTGTTATGTCGTGGGCTCCGGGTGGGGGCGGACGTGTGCATTCTTTTGTCCCCCGTGGGCTGGCTTTGCCCGGTTCGGTGGGGACAAAATTCAAATTATTATCGTTAGAGTGCACTGTGACACAGGGGTGCTTGCGTCCGCCCCTCCCCTGTGTTCCTTGTTGTTCCTGCTGGCTTGGTCACAATCTCCAGTGTCACTGATGTGTTTGTATTTAATGGGGCACTGCAGGTTATATCGTTGTATGCTTATTTATATTCAGCAAAGTAGACAGCTCTTTTCCTTTAGGGGGGATCCTCTCATCAGAGTAATTATTAGTGGCGTATGCTTGTTGTTTATATTCCTCATACTGTTCTCTAAATTCCCACATTTACTTGGTTGTACTTTTACTACTGATGTTTATCCCTTTTTTTTTTTTTTTCTCTCCCCCTCTCTCGCTCCCCCCCGGTCGCCCTGGGTGCATTCTGAGCTCTAATGATTTGTGATGTCATTAAAATTTGTTTAATGGAACGTGGGGGGTATTAACTCCCCCATAAAACGCAAAGCCATACTTACCCATCTAAGGCGACAGGGGACAGATGTTGCGCTTATGCAAGAAACACACTTGACGGACGTGGAACACCTTAAGCTTAGGTCAGATTGGGTGGGTCATGTGGAATTTGTGTCTCACTCTAGCGCTAGTAGAGGCCTAGCCATTGTTTTTGGTAAATGCTTAGACACACAGATTAAACGGGTACAGACCGATGTAGAAGGGAGATTTATACTGGTGCAGGCACGAACTAACTCACTTGACTACACACTATGCAACATTTATGCCCCTAATCATAAATCTTTGGACTTCTGGGAGACTTTGACGAAATTTCTGCTACCCCATATGGGCGAGAATCTTATAGTCGGGGGTGACTTTAACATCACTCCCTCCCACGCTCTGGACAGGATGTGGCTGGAGACTCCGACTAATAGGGACCCCAAGACCAATTATAAGGCTAGATTTGAAACTAAAATCTTTAACATGCTTGAGTCATCTCTGGATGTATGTGATATTTGGAGGTTGTTACACCCAGAGGGCAGGGATTTTACTTGTCTCTCTAGAGCTAAATCCACTCTGTCTAGAATTGACCTCTTTTTAATACCGAATTCATTGACTAACAAAGTCCAGATGTGTCGCATACGGGATATAGTCATATCGGACCATGCCCCAGTTGAGTTAGTGCTGGGGACTAGGGGACCATGTCCTAACAGAAACACTCTGAGATTTCCCTCCTACCTAGCATCCTCCACAAATTTTATCAAGTTTCTAACACAGTCCTAGATGGACTATTATTCGGATAACAGAGCTCACTTGGACAATCCCCAGCTGTTCTGGGAGGCGGCCAAGACTGTACTTTCTGGTTCCATCATCTCCTATACCTCTAATCTCAGACATAGAATACAACAGAGACATAATGATCTTAGCAAGAAACTGGGTAAGGTCTATCTGGCGTTTCGTCAATCTAAAACACGGGACTCCTACGAGGCCTATGTGGCAGTAAAGTCGGAGTTTGATGCATTTATGGGGCAACAGGCCACATCGGGCTTGCTGCGCACGGCCAGTAAATATTACCGCTTTGGGGCTCGGTCGGGTAGGCTTTTGGTGGCTCTTACAAAACCAAGAACTGCTAGATCTAACGTAGTGGCATTGCGATTTCAGGGTAGGACGTTTCAGACGCCTGACGGCATAGTTAGATGTTTTGCAGATTATTATTCCCAACTGTACCTTAGACAGCAACCAGGCCCCTCGGGAACTGCAGAATACCTTTTGGCAGTCCATCAAACTCCCGCAGCTGACGAGGGAACAAATGGACCTTCTGAACGCTCGTATAGCTCCGGATGAAGTCACGCTTACCTTAAAGTCCTTAGCATTGGGCAAGGCGGCGGGCCCAGATGGGCTGCTGTCCGAATTTTATCGGATTCTGCATGCGCAGATCACACCGACCTTGACCAAACTATACAATACTTACTTTCTAGAAGATGTGTTGCCTTCGCAACACTTCACCGCTGCCCACATTACCCTTATTCCTAAGACAGGGAAAGACCCTTCCATGCCAGAGTCATACCGCCCTATCTCTCTACTAAACACTGACTATAAAATTTTCACGAAGATACTGGCCACTAGACTGAAGACCATATTGCCATCCCTGTTACACCCTGACCAAACAGGCTTTGTGTTTAAACGTTCCTCTGTAGTCAACTTACGTAGAGTTCTGCATGCGATCAATCACTACTGGACAAAAGAGACGGAGGGTGGGGCGACGGACAGACCGGAGGCCTTTCTGCTCTCCCTCGACGCAGAAAAGGCTTTCGACAGGGTGGACTGGACGCACCTAACCAACATCATGACTAAGTTTAAATTCGACGGCCCCTTTCTCAATATTATCCACAAAATGTATGATTCCCCAACTGCTAGAATACTGACTAACGGTTTGTTTTCCCCTGACTTTACTCTTCAGAGAGGGACCAGACAGGGCTGCCCCCTTTCCCCCCTATTATTCGACCTGGCAATTGAACCGTTGGCGCTCAGACTAAAACAAATCTTTCCTGGAATGATGGTTGGGGGTGTCCCCTTGCATCTGGCATTATATGCCGATGACATGCTTTTGGTTGTGGAATCTCCGGCTCTATACATATCCCCCATATTGCAGGCTATTTCGGAATTCGGTAGCTTTTCGGGGTATAAAATTAATACAACCAAATCAGAAATACTGTGGCTGCATAGACACCCTGACTCCCCCCACACATACCCGTTCAGGGTGATGGTTAACTCTCTCACATACTTGGGCATTCAGCTTCACAATAATCCTCAGAGGATTCATGACCTTAACATATCGGACAGATGCAAAACATTGTCCACCCAGCTCCAGGGCTGGATTGATCTACCTCTTGGACTGTCTGGACGAATTAACCTGGTAAAAATGACGATCTTGCCTAAGATTATGTACCCTCTATTGATGCTGCCCTTCCTGATGACAAGAAGGGATCTGGCTATGCTTAACAGGGCAATGATCAATTTCATTTGGAGGGGGAGAAAGTCGCGTATAGCTGCCCACAAGCTTAGTCAGCCCTATCTTAGTGGGGGATTGGGTCTTCCCAATCTAAAACTTTTCAATTGGGCCGCTTTAGCAAGACTGGTCACAGACTGGCAGCTTAACACCGCTCATTTTTATGAGCCACGGTTGGAGGAGGCGGGGTGTGCCCCCTGGGCCTTAACCTACTTGCCCTATATTAGGCTGAAGGACGCACTGGCACAGATTTGCAATAATTTCTTGTACAGGGACGCCCTGAGAGCGTGGAGTTCGCTTAATAAATATATGGGTATTTCCTGTCCATCTCCTAAGTTCATCCCCCTTATCGGTAATCAAGAATTCCCAGCGGGTAATGATTGTGAACCGTTTCGTCTCTGGAGCACCGTGGGGCTTAAGACTGTGGGTGACTTCTTGGACCCCTTGATGCATTCTATTAGATCTTTTCAGGACATTAGAGACAGATTTCACATCCAACATAAACATTTCTACGCTTACCTACAGGTTAGGCATTATGTCTCCGGACTCCAGAGGGATAATCCCACATTTTGGAGTACTTCACCCTTTGCTGCCACACATACTCTGTTCAGGATAGGGGTCTTTACTATTTCCAATCTTTATAAGGGCTTGGTGAGACGCGGGGAGGAGGGGATTCAGACACAAATTTTAGAAAGACTGAGGGCCGACATCTCTCCACAGCTGGACATACATGATTTAGGGAGAAGCTTGGAAATGGCTAGAGCAGCCACCCTGGCAATACCACTGAGAGAGGCGCAGGTTAGACTGATACACAGAGACTACATTAACCCTAATAGATTGTCTAAATGGAACTCAGGTTGCCCTAACAGGTGTGTTAAGTGTAGAGAAGATTCTCCATCTCTCAGGCATTACCTTTTCACTTGCCCTCTAATTAGACGTTTCTGGGGTCATTTTCAATATTGGGTGCAGACGACCTTTCATCTATCTCTTAATATAGACATAGGCAAAGTATTTCTCTTTCAGTGGGAGGAACCCTACAAGAATTTACATAAACTGTTAACGCTGTGTATTTTGCTGGCAAGGTGCTGCATATTAACTAGATGGATTCACAGACAACCTCCATCCATTGCACAATTTAAACGTTGCTTAGTAAAGCAATTGTTTGTTGAACAATATGATGCCAAATTGGATACAGAGCGAAGACTCACCAACTTTCTTAAAAAGTGGTGACCCTTGATTATCACACTGGCATCACCACTGCAACAGCAAGTCCTCAGGCCCTTCAGGCAGCAGGAGGTTGTGCTGGCAGCTATATTAAGAGGGGAGTGGCAATGTTTAAACGAATCTACGGAACCCCGGGATGGGGTTGGTACTTTTGAGGAGATGCTCTTTTGAGTCGGATGGGGGCGGGGGAGAGAGAGATCCCTTTTTTTTTTGTTTTTTGTTTGTTTGTTAGCTTTGGTTTTGGTATTGTAATATGGTTAGTGTTTAGAGGGTTGGGGGGAGGGTTTGGGGATTAGTTGGGGTTGAAAATGTAAAATAAGGGAGCTGAGCATGTGTACATAACAAAAATGTAATTTGTTGTTGGCATCCGGATTATCCATCATGTACTGATCTACTGAATTTCTGTTATGATTCTGAACAGTGTCATCTCTAAGGGGATTGTATGCCTATTGTATCTATGGATGTAATCTTCATGATAAGGTTTGGAACTGTTGATTGTTGTATCTATGTGTTGGATCTCAATAAAAAGAATTTAAAAAAAAAAGAGTGCAGGAGGTCAAAGCATCTTGGACCAAAGAAAGATCCCAATGGAAAGCACATGGTAGATGTTGGTTGTATATAAGTTAAGGCTTGGAAATAACTAGTGGTTAAAGTGCTCTTTCTGTTCCAGTTAATCCTGAGATGGTGGGCCCTTGCATCCTAAAAATACTGGGACATAGTCCTTGTAAATGGAGATCATTAAGGAATTCTATAATATGAGAAATATTAATATCGGAAAAAACATGGGTAGACATTCTATGGTAGACATTCTATTGGAGAAAATATCCCATATCTTGTTGAAAATCCTTCCTGGCTTGAAACAGTGTTGTAATAACAGCCTAAAAAAATTAAGCTTTGTCTACTAGACAACTATGCTGCTAATTGTAGTCTATACAAATGTTGATGATTCACTGGACCCTATTATAGAGCTTTTGGAAAAAAACATGCCATGAAGGTTCCAACGCCAGGGTCTTATGCATTGGAAACCATTCCTTCATTTACCAAAAAAGCAGATTTATTATACACTTCCTTTTCTCCTAAAGCCTAATGTTTTCCCTTGAAGGCAAACATAGGACATAGACCTTGATTTTCCTGCCTTTTAAATTCTCTGAAACACATTTAAGTCTAGCCATATAATACACATTTTCTAGTATACATCGAAATCTGGTCTCTTCAGGACTCTACAGTGCTTGGGAATACTGATTTTGGAAGGCTGCCATCCAGCTGTAGCCACTTGACTATTTGAGTGATAGAGGCAAATTTCCCTAGGAGACTCATCAATGTTCTGAGAGGCAAGGAACTCAGAGAAGGTTTAGTGCTGATAAACTGTATCAAGCTAGTTATCTTGTATTGCCCAAGAAAATTATGTGTTTTGTTTTGTTTTGCTTTTTAAGATAATTTAACTATAATCTTTGCATACTTATTGCTCTGATTTTGAAGATATTTAATTGAAAATCTTTATGTTTTCCTTCTTAATTCATCAGTCATGAAGGTTCTCATAGCTGTAGAAATGCCAAAGTATGGAGCCATGAACTGATAGTGAGCTTTGCCATCTGCAAACCAAAAAAGTTAAGTTGACACTCACCTAGTGCTATTTGGTATGCTTCCTTCAGGTCTATGGAGAAAAGGAAGGGGTTTGGATTGGTATAACTCATTACTGAAAGAAGTGATTCCATCTTAAGCTCCTTTAAGACAAGATTAATTTTAAAGGTTTTTAAATACAGGAAGAGCCTCCAAGATCCTTCTTCTTTTTTTGAATGGATGAACATATTAAATCACTGATAAAAATAACAGATTTTTAACATTTTGACATTAATATCCTTCTTTATTATCTGTCAATGTAGATGTCAGAAAACTGTATCTTGGATTAAGAACTTTGAATTATGTCAGGTGACTGGCAACTGCTAGCCTACTTGAAATCTGAGTTGAATGTCTGCCATGACTGTTACTATTAGATAGGTACTGTGCTTTCAATGTTTGACAAAAACACCATATTCTTTCCTATTGATGTCACAAACAGTTCCCGGTATCTCCAATTTCAGTAAATAACAAGACAAGCAGTGGTTCCTTTACTCATAGTTCTGTGAAAAGATCGATGTGGGATAATTAAATTGTGCACTCTTTCAGCATGCAGTTTCAGAGTGTAATACTCCACGGTCTTGTATCCTGTAGTTTCAGTTAACTGTATACAAACAAGTTCCAAAAGATACTCTATGGTGAATCTATGAGAATAAAGTCAGCATATTAAAAATCCTTAAATAAAAAAATAATCCCAAACTGGATCAAATTTGTAAAACACTAAAAAAAAAAAAAAAGCTCTAAAAATACTTATGCCGTAACAGTAAAAAAAATTCAGTAGAGTTGGTTACAAAAATCAACAAAAGGGCAAGCGGTACATGTCTGATGCATTTTGGGTAATAAGGTCTAAAGCTTCAGATCAATGACTGCTTCTGGGTGGAAGAATGAAACTGATATCTTGCTAAAAATGCTAAAGCTAAACTTAATTTGCATAGACACAGACGAAGACTCTGAGGCTCTTAAAGTTAAAGCTATACTTAGCAAAGCATGAAACAACTCCTTGTTGTACAAATTCTCTTCATTATTTAGTCACAATACTTTGCTCGGTAATATCTTTAATGAACCAGAATTATGTTTAGGTAATGATCGTTAATAGACAACAGTGAATAGCAGCAGCATCATTAGGAGGTATTTCTGAAAGCTTAGCAGACAAGGTCCTATAAGGAATACAATTTAACTATGTCATTTGGTAGCCAAATAACTGGGTCTACAGCTCCCAAAAATGTCTGCTTCTAAATTCCTCCTGGCATATTCTTAACAAGGAGGGACAAAAGGAACTACACCTTTAGGCAATAATGAAAAACTAAATGAATCCCCAATAGTAGCCTTAATAGGATAATCCTCTTCCACATTAAACATTTGTCTGTTTACTTTATATATTTAGGTGAAATGAACATATCAAAGTTCTTTTTAGGTTGCTCTGAGGTAGCAAAAACACTGAATCAAACTACCATGGAAATGATAAAGATTCTGAATAACCTAATCATATAGACTTATAACGACTTGCAAGCTTGAATACTCATGCTTTATGCGTTCTTTGAGAGAAGCACAAGTTTTCATACCCAAGACACTACAGTTGTTTTTTTTTTCAAATATCTTTTTATTGAATTTTTTAACATAAAAAGAAAGGAAATAAAACATATTCAATATAGAAAACAAAAAAACAATCACCAGAAAAATAACACAAATACCTTGGTTGTTACCGTTAACATAATAACTAAAACACGATTTATCGACAAGGATCATCCCAGGTTTAAATGATATCCCTTAGGAGATCACTATTTTCCTTTATCTTCACATGCTTTATTTATGAAATACAAAAAGAAGATAACATAACAACCATTGCCATATATTACAATACCCTACAAACAATATTACAATATTACTAAGGTAAGAAAATCTGCGAGAAACACTTTACACTGTGTTTGATTACATAACTGTAACTAACATAATCATCCGATCCATATCGTAATCATACTTCTAAATTTTGACATGGTTCATTCTTACATAAACACAAGAAAAAAAAACAAAAAAAACCCCGAAAACAACAAGAGAGAGAAAAAAAAAAAAAAAAAAAAAAAAAAGGAATTCCCCCCCCTGTCTCCCAGAAACCCAGGCCCGGCTCATAAACATGATTCAAAAGCAATATCCTTACAGATCTTTAATAACTATTAGTATACTTCTCTGTATAGTGAAATCCATGACAGTGGAAATTCACCTAGTAACACTAATTCTGCAAAGCTATCAGAGCTCAGAAAGGGATTCAATATGGATCTTTGAAGTTGACAAGAGTATGTTTTAATGATAGGGAGCCATCTTACTAGAAATGTTTTAATTTTTTTTCCCCCTGTTAATTGCATATGAAAGGATTCGAATATGATTTGGTTTTGTACTTCTCTAATAAAAAGTGAAAAACTAGGGGCTGTTTTTCCCTTCCACGCTTTCAATATCAAATACCTAGTCAATAAGATTATTGTATTTAATATATTTTCATGTAGGGGTTGATTATCTGAATGATTTTTAAGAAATATGATCTCTTCTAGGCCAAGAGAGATGTCCACCCTATAGGTTTTGTTGAGCCAAAAGATAACTTTTTTCCAGAATTGATTGATCTTTGGGCAACGTCCAAACATATGCAAGATATCTGATTTTGGGTGCATACAACGTGGGCAAAGAAATGTTTGCAATGGGAACATTCTTTTTAATCTAGATGGAGTATAATAATAATTATTCAATAGTTTCGTATGCGACTCTTTCCAGTTTATTGAAATCTTACATTTACCTAAAGCCAAAAAGCTTGTCCTTATTTTTTCAGGGTTCATGTCAGGAAAATAAGGTATCCAGGTATCTCATATTTTATCTAAGAAAATTTGACTTTGTTTAGCCAACAAGACACTACAGTTTTATGAGGCAGTCTAGTTTGTTAACTTGCAACAAGTGGCAATCTCCTATACTATAGCTAATAATAGGAGATTTTACAGCAAGATTTCAATGCTATCCTGTGGTCATTCATCAATACAATGGTGCATACTGTCACTAACTTTAGGAGTTGTGCAACCTTTTTTAAAGTTTGTATCAGTCCTAAATTACTTAAAGAAATAAAAACATATATATCATGGGTATTTCACTGGGAGCTTATGTGGTGGGTAACTTTTAGGACCTACTTGTTTTTAGCATGGCATGAACTTGTAGTGTGGGTTTTGTAGTTAGGGTTAAAGGGATACAAAACCCAACAATGTTCTTTTCTGATTCAGACAGAGCATACCATTTTAAAAAAAAGTTTCCAAATTACTTCAATTATCAAATTTGCTTCATTCCCATGATATTCTGTGTTGAAAAGATACCTAGGTAGGCATCAAGAGCACTATATGGCAGGAAGTTGTGCTGCTATATAGTGCTCTTGCAAATGGATAACATTCTTGCAAAACTGCTGCCATATATTGCTCCAAAAGTGGTCTGGCTCCTAAGCATAGTCCCTGCTTTTGAACAAAATATATCAAGAGTTGATTGTGCTGTGTGTTGCAATTTAGGTTAATTGTCCTGGGGACTGAGGAAGGTTGCTATAAGGCGTGTAAAGTCATCAGCTAAGATAAAACATTCTTGGTGATGACTTCAGAATGATTAGCAGATTACCGTACTGATTACTTTACAAGCATGAACAGGCAGTGAATCACTCTAGAGTCAACTCATTTAAATATTTCGGCCTGTGGGCATACTTCAGGGTGGCTTCTGATGACTAGTCTGGAGTCATTGATTACTTCAGATTGACTCCAGGAATATCATCCTTTTTGACTAGGGTGTTAAATCAAAAGGTGTTGATTTTCTAACAGATAATTCAGAGTTTCAACCCTGCCCCAGTAAATACATGCACTTGGGAAAAAAAACTAAGCATCAATGCTAGTTTTGGTATAAATGTCAGGAACATGCAAGATTTGGATAGCTGTCTTCAATTAAATTCAAGTTTTTCAGTTCTCAAAACTTAAGAGTTTTCAGAAGTGTAGATGGAATATGAGTAAAAAATATAATACAACAGTAAGCTAAAAATGCCTATGATAGAGCAAATGACTAACGATATGTAGGGTCTGGAGTATCTGATATAGAGGGGAAAGGGTTTAAGCTATAATTTGCTGTCGGCATTTAGCGAGGTCGAGCGGACATGATTCGCTACATATATATATATATATATATATATATATATATATATATATATATATATATATATATATTTATTCGTAGTTTGGTAAAATGTTTGTTGTGTAAACTGTAAACTTTTCATTCTTTAGAGTACATTTTGTAACATTATGATGTTGCCACTGCAACTATTTATTTTTTTTAGCCAATAATCACTGACCTTAGACATTTGTATATTTTGCTTTATTGGAGAATCATTTTAACTTTAGACTGGCAGGTCTTCATCATGAAAGCATTTATGAGAATGTCATTTGGCTGTTAATGATATCAGTTCCTCCTCCTTGATGTCAAATGACATGACTTTTATAGAAGTATCTGGGTGACAGAAAGAGGAGTTTGTCAATTCTAGCTTGTGTGATTGACATTTTTTTTCTTTGAGAAGGAGAAAGCACTGAAATTGAAGGTGAAAAGGTCACAAAGGGATGGTCATTTTCTCATATAGAGCGAAATCACTTGCTTCTGTAGCAGAAAATGAGAAGCGACAGATTCACTTGCCACTTGGGATATTAGAAAGACCCAGAGTGAAATAAAAACGAAAGCTTGTTAAGGAGAGATAGCCATGCATGTAAACCTTTATTAAAGCATTTCACATGAAAATAATCGCTGTTGTTTCCTTGTTACATTGAAACAAGTGAGAAACAAGCTTCTTGGTAAACAATGAATCACTTTACAGATTTTTATTTTGTTTGTTAATTATTTTCATGGTTAATGATGACAACATTATTGAATGAATTTAATGAAGAGGAGAATGACAAATGTATATGCAACATTGTTTTCCTCATTGGCAAAACAGTGTTCTTTGTAAATACCAAAATAGTACATTTGTTTTAGTTATTAAAAATAAAACCACAAATGAGTAAACACAAATAAAAAATACATAACTAACACAAAGGATACAATGCTTTTTTTGTGGGTTTTTTAGGTTGTAATCTTAAAGGGACATGGAATTCTGAATTCGATCACCCATAAACTATTTAAACATATTTATATTCGAAAAGAAAACAAAATGTAATGTATACTTAAAATATATTTTGCATAATTTTCTCTACTATACAAGTGAACAATAGGCTTTTATTTGCCAAATCCCAGAAAAGCAGGAGTGTATCCTATATTCTTAAAAAGGACATGATACACAAATGTTGACTAATTTGAAAGTGTTCAGTGCTAGGATTTTTGGCTACACAGGCAAAGACACATTTTGCCACCCCCCCCCCTAAGAAATGATATACCCTCTAGTTACAGCTTCTTAAAAAAATGTTCTAATCGAGGGGTGAAGCAGCTATACATAACTATTTTATCTATTATGATAGAGAAAAACACAATTTATGCTTACCTGATAAATTTATTTCTCTAGTGGTGTATCCAGTCCACGGATCATCCATTACTTATGGGATATTCTCACTCCCAACAGGAAGTTGCAAGAGGACCCACAGCAAAGCTGTTATATAGCTCCTCCCCTCACTACCATATCCAGTCATTCGACCGAAAACAAGCAGAGAAAGGAGAAACCATAGGGCGCAGTGGTGACTGAAGTTTAAATTTAAAAATAACCTGCCTTAAAATGACAGGGCGGGCCGTGGACTGGATACACCACTAGAGAAATAAATTTATCAGGTAAGCATAAATTGTGTTTTCTCTAGTAAGGTGTATCCAGTCCACGGATCATCCATTACTTATGGGATACCAATACCAAAGCTAAAGTACACGGATGAAGGGAGGGACAAGGCAGGCACTTAAACGGAAGGTACCACTGCCTGTAAAACCTTTCTCCCAAAAATAGCCTCTGAAGAAGCAAAAGTATCAAATTTGTAGAATTTTGAAAAAGTATGAAGCGAAGACCAAGTCGCCGCCTTGCAAATCTGTTCAACAGAAGCCTCATTTTTAAAGGCCCAAGTGGAAGCCACAGCTCTAGTAGAATGAGCTGTAATTCTTTCAGGGGGCTGCTGTCCAGCAGTCTCATAGGCTAAGCGTATTATGCTTCTTAGCCAAAAAGAAAGAGAGGTTGCCGAAGCCTTTTGACCTCTCCTCTGACCAGAGTAAACAACAAACAAAGCAGATGTTTGTCGAAAATCCTTAGTAGCTTGTAAGTAAAACTTTAAAGCACGAACTACGTCCAAATTGTGTAATAGACGTTCCTTCTTTGAAGAAGGATTAGGACACAAGGATGGAACAACAATCTCTTGATTGATATTCTTGTTAGATACCACCTTAGGTAAAAACCCAGGTTTGGTACGCAGGACTACCTTATCAGAATGAAAAATCAGATAAGGAGAATCACATTGTAAGGCAGATAACTCGGAGACTCTACGAGCCGAGGAAATAGCTACCAAAACAATAACTTTCCAGGATAAAAGTTTTATATCTATGGAATGAAAAGGTTCAAACGGAACTCCTTGAAGAACCTTAAGAACCAAGTTTAAGCTCCATGGTGGAGCAACAGGTTTGAACACAGGCTTGATTCGGACCAAAGCCTGACAAAATGCCTGAATGTCTGGAACATCTGCCAGACGCTTGTGTAAAAGAATAGACAGAGCAGAAATCTGTCCCTTTAAGGAACTAGCTGACAAAGCTTTTTCCAAGCCTTCTTGGAGAAAAGATAATATCCTAGGAATCCTGACCTTACTCCACGAGTAACCCTTGGATTCACACCAATAAAGATATTTACGCCATATTTTATGGTAAATTTTCCTGGTGACAGGCTTTCGTGCCTGTATTAAGGTATCAATGACCGACTCGGAGAAGCCACGCTTTGATAAAATCAAATGTTCAATCTCCATGCAGTCAGTCTCAGAGAAATTAGATTTGGATGGTGGAAAGGACCCTGAAGTAGAAGGTCCTGTCTCAGGGGCAGAGTCCATGGTGGAAAGGATGACATGTCCACTAGATCTGCATACCAGGTCCTGCGTGGCCACACAGGCGCTATTAAAATCACTGATGCTCTCTCCTGCTTGATCTTGGCAATCAGTCAAGGGAGCAGAGGAAACGGTGGAAACACATAAGCCAGGTTGAAAGACCAGGGCGCTGCCAGAGCATCTATCAGAGTCGCCCTGGGGTCCCTGGACCTGTATCCGTAACAAGGAAGCTTGGCGTTCTGTCGAGACGCCATGAGATCCAGTTCTGGTTTGCCCCAGCGATGAATCACTTGTGCAAACACCTCCGGATGGAGTTCCCACTCCCCCAGATGAAAAGTCTGTCGACTTAGAAAATCCGCCTCCCAGTTCTCCACACCTGGGATATGGATAGCTGATAGGTGGCAGGAGTGAATCTCTGCCCAACGAATTATCTTTGAGACTTCTAACATCGCTTGGGAACTTCTTGTTCCCCCTTGATGGTTGATGTAAGCCACAGTCGTGATGTTGTCCGACTGAAATCTGATGTACCTCAGAGTTGCTAACTGAGGCCAAGCCTGAAGAGCATTGAATATCGCTCTTAGTTCCAGAATATTTATTGGAAGGAGAGACTCCTCCTGAGTCCACGATCCCTGAGCCTTCAGGGAGTTCCAGACTGCACCCCAACCTAGAAGGCTGGCATCTGTTGTTACAATTGTCCATTCTGGCCTGCGAAAGGTCATACCTTTGGACAGATGGACCCAAAATAGCCACCAGAGCAGAGAATCCCTGGTCTCTTGGTCCAGATTCAGTTGAGGGGACAAATTTGTGTAATCCCCATCCCACTGACTGAGCATGCATAGTTGCAGCGGTCTGAGATGTAAGCGTGCAAACGACACTATGTCCATTGCCGCTACCATTAAGCCGATTACTTCCATACACTGAGCCACCGAAGGTCGCAGAATGGAATGAAGAATCCGGCAGGAATTTAGAAGCTTTGATAACCTGGACTCCGTCAGGTAAATTTTCATCTCTACAGAATCTATCAGAGTCCCTAGAAAGGAAACTCTTGTGAGTGGGGATAGAGAACTCTTTTCCTCGTTCACCTTCCACCCATGCGATCTCAGAAATGCCAGTACTACATCCGTATGAGACTTGGCAATTTGAAAGTTTGACGCCTGTATCAGGATGTCGTCTAAATAAGGGGCTACTGCTATGCCCCGCGGCCTGAGGACCACCAGAAGGGACCCTAGAACCTTCGTGAAGATTCTTGGGGCTGTAGCCAACCCGAAGGGAAGAGCTACAAACTGGTAATGCCTGTCTAGAAAGGCAAACCTGAGAAACCGATGATGATCTTTGTGTATCGGAATGTGAAGGTAAGCATCCTTTAGATCCACTGTAGTCATATATTGACCCTCCTGGATCATGGGTAGGATGGTACGAATAGTTTCCATCTTGAATGATGGAACTCTTAGGAATTTGTTTAAGATCTTTAGATCCAAAATTGGCCTGAATGTTCCCTCTTTCTTGGGAACCACAAACAGATTTGAGTAAAAACCCTGTCCTTGTTCCTCTTTTGGAACTGGATGGATCACTTCCATAACTAGGAGGTCTCGTACACAGTGTAAGAATGCCTCTCTATTTATCTGGTTTGCAGATAACTGTGAAAGGTGAAATCTCCCTATGGGGGGAGAAGCTTTGAAGTCCAGAAGATACCCCTGGGATATAATTTCCAACGCCCAGGGATCCTGAACATCTCTTGCCCACGCCTGGGCGAAGAGTGAAAGTCTGCCCCCCACTAGATCCGTTACCGGATAGGGGGCCGTTCCTTCATGCTGTCTTAGAGGCAGCAGCAGGTTTTTTAGCCTGCTTACCTTTGTTCCAGGTCTGGTTTGGCCTCCAGACCGCCTTGGACTGAGCAACAGTTCCCTCTTGTCTTGCATTAGAGGAGGTTGATGCCGCACTTGCCTTGGAGTTTTGAAAGGCACGAAAATTAGACTGTTTGGCCCTGGATTTGGACCTGTCCTGAGGAAGGGCGTGACCTTTACCTCCAGTGATATCAGCAATAATCTCCTTCAAACCAGGCCCGAATAAGGTCTGCCCCTTGAAGGGAATGTTAAGCAGCTTAGACTTTGAAGTCACGTCAGCTGACCATGATTTGAGCCATAGCGCTCTGCGCGCTTGTATAGCAAAACCAGAATTCTTAGCCGTTAGTTTAGTTAAATGAACAATGGCATCAGAAACAAAAGAATTGGCTAGCTTAAGTGCCCTAAGCTTGTCAAGTATGTCATCCAATGGAGTCGCTACCTGTAAGGCCTCTTCCAGAGACTCAAACCAGAACGCTGCAGCAGCAGTGACAGGGGCAATGCATGCAAGGGGCTGAAGGATAAAACCTTGTTGACAAAATATTTTCTTAAGGTAACCTTCCAATTTTTTATCCATTGGATCTAAAAAAGCACAACTGTCCTCGACAGGGATAGTGGTACGCTTTGCTAAAGTAGAAACTGCTCCCTCCACCTTAGGGACTGTCTGCCATAAGTCCCGTGTGGTGGCGTCTATAGGAAACATTTTTCTAAAAATAGGAGGTGGAGAGAACGGCACACCTGGCCTATCCCATTCCTTAGAAATAATTTCTGCAAACCTGTTAGGTATTGGAAAAACATCATTACACACCGGCACTGCATAGTATTTATCCAGTCTACACAATTTATCTGGCACTGCAATTGTGTCACAGTCATTCAGAGCAGCTAAAACCTCTTTAAGTAGCACGCGGAGGTGTTCAAGCTTAAATTTAAATGTAGAAATCTCAGAATCAGGGATTCTCCCTGAATCAGAAGCATCACCCACAGACTGAAGTTCCCCTTCTTCAGCTTCAGCATATTGTGAGGCAGTATCAGACATGGTTCTTAAAGCATCAGTATGCTCTGCATTTCGTCTAACTCCAGAGCTATCTCGCTTACCTCTAAATTCAGGTAGTCTGGCTAATACCGCTGACAGTGTATTATCCATGACTGCCGCCATGTCTTGTAAAGTAAACGCTATAGGTTCCCTTGATGTACTTGGCGCCATTTCAGCGTGAGTCCCTTGAGCGGGAGTCAAAGAATCTGACACGTGGGGAGAGTTAGTCGGCATAACTTCCCCCTCGCTAGATTCCTCTGTTGATAAACTTTTTAAAGACATAATATGATCTTTTTTACTTAGAGTGAAGTCAGTACAATCGGTACACATTCTGAGAGGGGGTTCCACCATGGCCTTTAAACATAATGAACAAAGAGTTTCCTCTATGTCAGACATGTTTATACAGACTAGCAATGAGACTAGCAAGCTTGGAAAACACTTTAATTCAAGTTAACAAGCAAATATAAAAAACAGTACTGTGCCTTTAAGGGAAACAAATTTAGTCAAAATTTGAAAAACAGTGAAAAAAGGCAGTTACACAAACAAAATTTTTACAGTGTATGTAATAGGCTAACAGAGCATTGCACCCACTTGCAAATGGATGATTAACCCCTTAGTTCAAAAAACGGATAAAAAAAACGACATAGACGTTTTTTAACAGTCCCAGCAAAATGCCACAGCTTTACTGTGGCTCCTACCTTCCCCAATAAACGTTTTTAGGCTCTTTAGAGATGTCCTGTAGCATGCAGGGGACTCTTGAGGAAAACTGGATGTCTCAGTCTGTAATTATAACTGCGCAAAAAAGCGCTAAAATAGGCACCTCCCACTCATATTACAGCAGTGGAAAGCCTCAGGAAACTGTTTCTAGGCAAAAATACAGCCAGCCATGTGGAAAAAATTAGGCCCCAATAAGTTTTATCACCAAGCATATATAAAAAACGATTAAACATGCCAGCAAACATTTTATATAGCATTTTCTATAAGGGTATTACCCCTGGGAATAAGCATGATACTAGTCGTTATTAAATCACTGTATTCAGGCTTAACTTACATTTATCAGGAATCAGCAGCATTTTCTAGCATTTCCAATCCTAGAAAAACATTATAACTGCACATACCTGATAGCAGAATAAACTGCACGCCATTCTCCCCCTGAAGTTACCTCACTCTTCAGACATGTATGAGAACAGCAATGGATCTTAGTTACATTCTGCTAAGATCATAGAAAAACTCAGGCAAATTCTTCTTCTAGCTCTGCCTGAGAAACAATAGCACAACTCTGGTGCTATTTAAAATAACAAACTTTTGATTGAAGAAATAAACTAACTATTTTTCACCACTTTCCTCTAACAACCTCCCTGCGCGTTGAGAGTTGCAAGAGAATGACTGGGTATGGTAGTGAGGGGAGGAGCTATATAACAGCTTTGCTGTGGGTCCTCTTGCAACTTCCTGTTGGGAGTGAGAATATCCCATAAGTAATGGATGATCCGTGGACTGGATACACCTTACTAGAGAAATACATTTACATTATCACATCAAATTATTGACTGTTAATCTGACTAAAATAGCTATAATTAATTTCTGCATTATGTAACGTACCAAAGTGGTGGTTCTGCACAACATAGCAAATCAGTGGTGGCTCTGCATAATGAATCAAACAGTGGTGATGATTTATAAAACACACACAAACCTGGAGGCAGGATGACCAATTTTCTTTTGCACAATTAAACCTAGACTGATACTAGCATGTCTAACACAAAGAGTGAGCGAGCTGCAGAGAACCTGTCCACCTACAATTGACATTTGGCAAAATTTAAGACTGCAGAAGAGCTCTGGTGTTCAATCCCGCCCACTGCTTTTAGGCAACCAATTGTGTGAGAGCAGGGCCTGTCATTCATCCTAAACAAGCGAGTTTGAGGTGATTTATCTCTGCCCTCCAGGATAAGAAACAGAGACTGCATACATTTGTGGTTGCAAACTCACTTTTCAAGTTCATCTTCAAGTTTCTCAGATGCTGCAAAATGCATCTTAATATATTTTCACATAAGTATACATGTTTTGAAGCACACTGACAACATATATCCTGCACTGTATAATGATGTTGAGAGTTCATACACTAAAAACAGTACAGGCTCCTTTGTATAATTATGATGGGTGCCTATACATCTTGCAGTATATAAAAGGTTGGAAGATTTGTCAGCGCTCTTTTTAGTGCACATCATCCCCAGTAATACTCTTAGACTGTGGGTGGAGGTGAGTCCCACTGCTGTCCACTATCTTTATGATTGAATATTTTTTATTAGTTTGAAAAATAAACAGTTACAGAGATACCTTCTCCCGTATTGGTCTCCATCATCATGGACTCCGAAGGATAGGTTTGCACCATAGCATTTCTATATAATAAACAATTCAATTAATAACCTTTATAACACTCCATTCAGTTCTAGTGATACTTAAATATCCAAATATACTCATCAATTAAAGAGCACTAATAGAGTCCTGAGATCATTGAATTCAGATGATATTCAGTCCATACATCTTCATGAATGACAGGCTATCTCTCTTGAAAGATAGTACAGTTGTAAGTTCTATTTCTGAGTTGGTCTTTTATTGAGCTTTAATGAGATTTTCGTTGAATCAAGGTTTAATTACTCTGTCTCTATATAACTTAAGTTTAGAGAGTACAACACCTAGAGAAGGTAAAGTTCTGCGGGTTGGGGCAGGAAAGGGAAGAAAGTATGGGGAAGGGGAGTGACGACACACCATGTTTTGTTATTTGTTGTATAGCTGTAGGTAAAGATTTTTATATCTGTATTGACCACCTAAGGCTACGTTTCCCACCAGTCTTTCTTGTCTAGATTTCATTTAATTAACCAGTAGTACCATACGGCTTGGACTACTTCCTTATTATCTAAAGTGTGTGATGCCAACTCATACATATTGTATGTATGTTGAATTTTATTGTAAATTTCTGTCCAGGTTGGGCTACCTGTCTTCCAATATCTGGCTATGCATGTCCGTGTGACTGTGCATAGAATCCTGATAAATGTGTTAATATGTTTATTAAATCTATTGATATGTACATGTAGGAGAGCTTGTTGGATTGTGAGATCTATATTCTCATTTAGGATGTGACTAAGAAAGGAGGATAGTTGTGTCCATATCCCTGTAATCTCCCTACAATCCCACCACATATGCCTGTATGTTCCTATTTCTCCGCACCCTCTGTAGCAGAAGGCACTTCCCTGCGTATGTATATGGGCCGTTCTCGTGGGCGTTAGATACCATCGGTATATGGTTTTAATAACGTTTTCCTTAAGGTCTACACTTATAAGTCCCTTTTCTGCATTTTGAAATATTGTTTCCCACTCTTTAATTTCTTTACAGATAAGTAATTCTCTCTCCCACGCCATCATAGTGGGGGTTTTTGTAGTAATCTGCGAAGCCTGAATAGCTATATATAAGATAGAGATGGTGTGTTTATTGCGTTCCTTTGATTTACAGAAATTTTCTATTGGTGTACTGTTGTTTGCTCTTGGATTTCTCAGATATGATTGTACAGCTGAATGTATCTGTAAATATATGTACCAGTGTAGTTTCAAGGGGTTCAATTTTGTCTGAAGAAGATTAAATGAAAGTGTAGTTCCACCCTCCATGAAGTCTGCCACTCTATATAACCCCTTATTTTCCCATTTCTGAAGCTGAGCCCAGAGTTCACTAGGTACGATATATCTTATCGGGATGTATAAAGAATATTGTGGCATGAGACCATATTTGGTTCTTGCTTTTTTCCATGTAGTTACTGTGAGGTTTGTAGTGTAAGGTCTAGAAGTTTCTGTATTGTTTTGTGTTCTCCCGGGGTCCCAAATAATTGTATCAGTCTCACCCCATCCACCTAATGTTGCTTCTAAGGTAGGCCAGATAATCTCTTTGTTTCTTTTTAGTAAGAGAGTGTCTTGCGCCATTCTGGCTGCATTATAGTATTCTATTAAATTAGGGGCCCCTATACCTCCCAGTTTCCTATGTCTATTTAAAATTGATTTCGCTATTCTGTTAGTTTTATCCCCTCTTATGAATATTAGTATTTCCTTTTGTAATGTATCTAGATCTGTTTTTAAAATTTTAATAGGTAGGGTTCTAAACAGGTATAATATCCTTGGCAAAGCAGTCATCTTCACCGCGGCCACTCTACCCAGCCATGAGAATCTATAGCTTTTCCATGTCGATAGATCCTTTCTGATTTGTTTGAACAATGGGATATAATTTACTTTATATAGTTGCGAGGGGCAAGTGGGAAGATGAACTCCCAGATACTTTAGGGAGTGCTTCATCCATTTAAAATTAAAGTTGGATTCCAATAGTGTCTGAGTCTGTCGGGGGATCGCTATGGGGAGGGCTTCGCATTTCTCTGCATTTATTTTAAATCCCGAAATGATAGAAAAGGTCTCTAGTGTTTGGTATAGATTGGGTAGGGATATTAGGGGGTTCGTCAGAGTCAATAATATATCGTCCGCAAACAATGCTAGTTTATATTCCGTTGTTACTGTCTTAACACCTGATATATCTATATGTGAGCGAATTTTGGCGGCTAGAGGCTCTACACATAGAGCAAAAAGTAATGGAGATAGGGGGCATCCCTGTCTGGTTCCGTTACGAATTGGGAAGGGTTGGGATTTGTATCCTGCTGATGAAACCTGAGCCCCTGGAACAGAGTAGATAGCCTTTAATGCTTTTATAACTGCCCCTTCAAACCCCATCTTATGCAATACCAAAAACATATATTCCCAGTCAATCCTATCGAACGCCTTCTCTGCATCCAGAGATAGGAGCAGGGAAGGCGTTTGTGTCTCTTTTAAGGTCTGGATTAGATTAGTAACTTTACGTATGTTATCTGGGGCTTCCCTTCCTTTAACAAAACCCACTTGGTCCGGGTGGACCAGGTAAGGTATAATATGTTTAAGTCGGTTCGCTATTATCTTTGTGAAAATCTTGAGGTCTTGGTTAATTAGGGATATTGGGCGGTAATTTTGGCATTTTTTGTGGTCCCTTCCTGGTTTGGGGATGACTACTATTTTCGCTGCCAGGAGCTCAGGTGGAATGACCCCCCCCCCCATGACATAATTACAGAACTTAATGAGATGTGGAGTTAGTGTTACTTTAAAAAGCTTATAGTATTCACCAGGGAAGCCGTCCGGTCCCGCCGCCTTCCCTGGTTTAAGATCTTTGATAGCTCCTAACACCTCCATAGTGGATATGGGAGCATTCAAAGTTTCCCTCTGTTCTTTAGATATAGTTTGCAATAAGTCATGATTAAAAAAAGTTGTAGTGAGTGCCTCTGTCTCTGCGTTGTGTAAAACCTTTCTCCCATCATATAGGTCACCGTAGTATGCTGCGAAAGTGTCTACTATTTCCTGCGGGTGTGAGGTTATCGTATTGTTAGGAGTCTCAAGTGAGGAAATCACTGAGGCTCGACATCGTTCCCTAATTTTGTGTGCCATGTATCTATCCGGTTTGTTTGCGAATATGAAGTATTGTGCCTGCTGGTTCTGAATGGCTCTGGTGGCTTGCTTGTGAAGGAGTGTAGCTAGTGCAGTTTTTTTAGAGTGGAGAGTCTTCTGTATGGTTTTTGTTTTGGTATGTTTATGTTTCCTTTCTAGTTCTTCAATTTCTGTGTGGAGTTGTTTTAATTGTTGTCTATATTTTCTGATCTGTAGTGTTTTTTCTTTGATCAGTATCCCCCTTAGGACCGCTTTGTGAGCCGCCCACGTGATCCCTGGGTTAGTTACAGTGTCCGTGTTGATATGCCAGTATTCGGTTAGTAGCTTAAGTACATTGTCGTGTGTTTGGGGGTTTCTAATATACGATTTATCAAAGGTCCAAGTTTTACTTCTGTGTGGGTCACATAATCCCTCCACCTGTAAAGTGATGATCGAGTGATCCGACCATACACAGGCATGGATCTGAGAGCTGTGTAATAGAGGTTGTAATATCTGACTTACGTATATGTAGTCTAACCTAATATAGGTTTTATGTGCTGCCGAATAATACGTGGTATCGTTGGTTAAACCGTATAATGTAGTCCATGTTTCTATCAGGGAGTGAGGCAGTAGATGTTCCTGTATTAATTTGACAATGCGATTGTGTCTAATTTGCTTGTTGGTTAAGGGTTTAGTGCCAGTTGAGCTAATAGGCTTCATGGTGACATTGAAGTCTCCCGCCATAAATATCTTTGTGTGGGACCATTGTGTGAGTAGATGTGATATATGCTGAAAAAAGTTATGTTGATTTTCGTTCGGTGCGTAAACGTTGCATAGGGTGATTTCTGAATCTGAGATTCTCCCTTTTACTATTATGTATCTCCCTTCAGTATCTGTGATTATATTTTCTTGTGTGAAATTGAGCGTAGAGTGTATAAGAATGGATGTGCCCCTTTTTTTAGATGTTGCTGTCGAATGATAATGGGTGTTAAAATGTTTTGCCCAGTATTTTGGGATACTATCTTTAAGCAAGTGAGTCTCTTGGAGAAATAAAATATTGGCATGTAAGGAGGTGTATTGTGTCATTGCCATTCGTCTTTTTACGTCAGTATTTAATCCCCTTACATTATGGGATAATATCTTTATTTTAGGGATCATGATAATATGTTTGTTTTGGTATGGTGCGAAAGGAGTGTTGTTACCTGTGGGTCCTTTGATTGGAGACCTAGTGTTATGGACTGCAGCCGATCAGGAGTGCAGCTGGTGGACTGTATTGTGTCGTCACTGGGGATGGGAAGGGAGCTAGAAAGAGAGTACAATGTTAATAACATAATAAACAGCAATTCTGGGTCCTCAACAGTAGGACCGCTAAGAAGTAAACTTTGATATATCATAGGAATAAACAAGAAAATGTATTATACTATATAACTACTTTGGGGGAAACTATATTCCCACAACATCTTGTAACTTTCATAATTATAACTTAGTAGGAGTCCCTGAGAATAGGCAGCAACATGGAGGGTCTTGCGTCAGGTTGGGAAACAAGGAACCGTGATTACAGATGCTTTAAAGGTGATCTGGGGTTGTTTCTGTCTATTGTTCCTTCAACCACCCTCAATGCCTCTCAGGCTCCAAAAGAGGTGAATTTCGGGTATTTGTATCTTCGAGATGGATGTGATATCTTCTAGGAAATCTTCCCTCTTGTCTCTTTTATTTTCTGTTTTTTGTGATTGATAGTCTGCCATTTAGAAGGGTCTGGGTGTCTGTCTGGGTCTTTGCTCTTCTCTGGGTTTGATGTCGAAGTTGAGATGATGGGTGCTTCTAAAGCTAAAATCTTGCAGATCTCTGGAATATCTTCTGGATCCTTAAGTGTAATTGTTTTAGAGTCTTTTGTGATGTGTAGAGCGAATGGGAACCCCCATCTATACGGGATCTGATGTTTTCTAAGTAAAGTAGTAAGAGGCCGTAGGGCTCCCCTCCTTTGTAGTGTCCTGACACTGAGATCCTGATAAAACTGTATCACGTTACCTTGGTATTTGTACGTTGGGTGTTTCCTTGCCGCCTGTAGGATCTTTTCTTTATCCGGGAAAAAAGTAAGCTTGATTATGATGTCTCTTGGGGGTAGACCTGGTTTAGGTTTGGCCTTTAGCGCCCTGTGTGCTCTCTCTGTATGGAAAATGTAGTCAGCTGGAGAGTTTGTAATTTGAAGGAAGAGTTGGGTGAGGTAGGCAGGAATTTCTGTGGGACCCACCTCCTCTGGAACTCCTTTGAGGCGGATATTATTCCTCCTACTCCTATTCTCTAGATCTTCCATTTTATCTTGAAACTCTTCCATTAATTGTTGTTGCGAGGACATGGTTTGGGACATTTCATCCATCTGATCCACCATGGAATCTTTTTGGTCTTCTAGGGTTTCAATTCTATTACCCATTTCCAGTAAATCAGACTTGATTTCAGAAAGGCTATTGGTCACAGATGAGTGTATAGAGTCGATTTTCTCCCATAATTTTTCAAAATTGTCTGCAATGTCCTTTTTGGATACTAAATTTCTAAGGTCAGCTTTTGTTAGTGGGCTTTTGTCTTGTAGTAGTTGTTGAGAGTCAGTGTCAGATTCTTCATCTGCTTCTGTGTCTATCAGTTGTTTACTTGTTTGAGAGGACTTAAAAAAAGTGGACATGGCTGTGGTTTTTGTCGTTTTATCCCCCTTAGCGGGTCTTTTAGAGGTCATCTTGGTAGCTAGTAGGTATAGCGAAGAAAAACGCAGAATTTAAGAGAAAGGTCTATCTCGCTGTCAGCTGAGGCGTTTGTTTTCTACTGGACACTGATTCACATAGACTGTGATCCCATATATAGATTATTACAACCCAGACTTTGTTATATCTATTTTGTTTAGGCAGGTATATTATGTAAGAAGACAAGAGGTGTGTGTTGGTTTTTTTCCACCCCTCATTTCATGTTAAGGTCTATCTTGATGTTGTTCTCCTGATGATTGCTAAATTTTGGTTCCCCCATTAAAGATCAGGGTATCAGTTACATTCTAGTCCATATATATCCCCAGACTTTGTTGCTGTATATGTGTTCTAGGGGGTGTGAGCAGTTCAATTGGTTACTGGTGCAAGCTGTTGTATATATTACTTATTCAGTGGTATATTATTTGTACAGCAATTGCCTGAGCTTCAGCATAGTTTAAAAGCTGGTTTCAGGGTGTTGTCAATCTGTAGTTCCCCTCTCCCCAGGGCAGTTATCCTCACAGGAAGATCACGGGAAAAGGTATAGGGGGTATGACCTGCCACCACTCTGGGCTGGCAGGAAAGGGGGGGGGGAGAGGGTGTTGAGAGGTATAACCTACTGCTGAGTGCAAATATTTAGGTCACTTTTTAATAAGGTGAGCAGAAGTCGGTGTGCAGAGTCAGAGGGGTTAAAGTGGTTCTGGGTTGTTTATGGAGCTTTACACTGAAGGGGCTGTGTACAGTGTTAGGTGGTTATGTGTCTCTTTTGATATTATTTGTATATAAGAGTGCTTGACGTCTCTACAGAAGTTTATATTCCCGCTCCATCCACTGCCTATATGATGTGGTGCAATGTTCTCTGGCTTCCATCTAAATTCAAGTAGATAAGGGTTAATATTGAGGTTCAGATAAGTGGAGGAACATCCAAGGCTTTTATAAGCTGGGAGCTGTGTATAGTATCAAGTGTTTATTTGTCCCTCTTGTCGTTGTATAGTGGGTCAGAGTGCTTAGTGCTACTTTAGAGATTTATCAAGAAGAAGGTATCCACACCCTTTCCACTATTGTTATTGAGAGTAGCCTGTGCGGTCTCCTTGGCTTTCAGTCCAGCTGTGGCTTAGCTGAACCGAGTGCCATTGTGTGAGTCTCTAGCCCAGATAAAGCTGCACTCCCAGGATATCAGAAGCTCCTGAGCCTTTATGCCTCTAAGCCTCCCAGAGACCTGCTGCAGTTTATGTGCACCGGAGTTCCGTTGCGCTCCAATTACCCCACTAGGCTATTGACTCTGGCGCAGCTTCCTACTCCTGATCTCGCCCCAGCCTTCTCTTCCGGTTTCCTGTCCACTATCTTTAAAGGGACATTAAACACTTTGAGATGGTAATATAAAATGATAAATTGTATATAATAAAACAACTCTGCAATATACTTTCATTATTTATTTTGTCCTCTTTGCCTGTAATTCCATTCTGAAATTGTGAGCTTTTCAGTTCCTGTTAGAAATGGAAGTGCAGAACACTGTTAAATCCAGCACAACCATTGGCTGCACACTCTAGTGACCTATTTATAACTGACCCTAATTGGCCACAGCAGAGAAGGTAACACAAGTTACAACATGGCAGCTCCCAGTGTTTTATAGACACTAAAACTTTACACTTATTTTGTCACTTTTTAAACAACTAATGAAACTTTAAAAAATACATCTACATGTTAGTCATGGACTAATCTTTTCTTTGAATGCATCATTCTATCTAGCATGTATTTAGTGTTTAATGTCCCTTTAATGAAGGCTGCTAAAGTTTGCAGAGAATACAGGGGCTGTGCAGTAAGATATTTCAGCCTTCTGCTTCCAACTGTTATAGCTGACATGCTGTTTCTGCCTCCCTATGTTTTATTCTACACATGCATCCCCTATTATAAAACCTAAATTAGGCAGCAAAAAAATAAATAAATATACACATTAAAAAAAGTATTATGGCATGCAACAAACTTGTGTCCACCCCATTCCTGTGAAGGCACCCTTATGCGGTTGCCTAGTCTGCCTCTATTGTAGCATCGGCCCTAAAAGTGATGCAGCATGCCTGTAAAACGCTTACTAGAAAATAGCACATGAACATCTTATGTAAAAGATATTTTACCTCAAAATATCTTCAATCCACCAGAGTAAGTACTTCTTTCAGCTACTCGTTTTTACTGTAATCTGCATGGCAAAAAAAAAACAACAGAAAAAACATCTTTGCTTTACTATGCATTTACTATTGCTTTACAATAGATTTCATAATCAATTTCCTTATAATGAGGAGGAAAATAAAGTGACTTTCACTGCACATGCTAGATGCAGGCTCCCTTACAAGTCCTGGAATTAGCTTCCTGATTGGCTGCTTTACAATGGTATGTAGCAGCAGGGAGGAATTTTAAGGGCAAAATATTTTCCTTTTTTTTTACATAGAGATGTTCAGGTGATACTTTCTTGTCAACTTTTTACAGATATACTGCATTACTTCCAAGTGATATGACATTTGTGTATTATAAAAATTTAAGTAGCCTGCTCAATGATTGTTTAAATCAAATCAGAAGCTAATTTAAATCTGTCTACAGCAAAGGTGAAAAAGAGGCTTTTCAATGGGTTTATCCCTGGACTACTCTTAAAAAAGCCAAACTTTACAAATGTTGCTTTTGCATTTCAGTACTTAATTGCCCTGTAAATGTATACAAATTATTATAATGTAACATAAAATGCAGACTTTTTTTTATACCTTTTTTATATGGCAGTTATTAAAACTCCTTAGCCATAATAATATAGCCACACTAATGATGTCCCATGTGTCAACAATGAGGATTTTTAGAGAGTTACAGGCGAAAAAAGTAATTTACCAATCTTTCTCTTCCCTTATTTTGGGCTTTGTGTTTGGCAACTGTCGTGCTCAAGCGATATAGGGTTTATTGCGGCTGTTTGCATGTGTATTACAGGTTGAAAGTAAACGTGATCGCTTGAGCGCTCTTGAATTTAATGCGTTTGGGAAAGCACAACTTCAGTGCTCTGGTTAACTGTTACACTCGACTAAAACACATAAAAAATACATTTAAAAGTACAGTTACACTCATAATAACACTAACTAATAAAAATTAGACATGTGCGTTTTGTTTCGTTCCGAATTTAAATTAGGACGAATTTGTCAAATTCGGAGATTCGGATCGATTCGAATTTCCAAATTACTGTAGCACCGAATATAATGAATAAATCCGAATTAGTTCGGATTCATTCGTAACATTCGGATGGCTATGGACTAATCACAATTACACTAGTATTGTACTGTATATTAGGTTATATCACTCTGCTATGGGTTACACCTAATATTACAGTACATAATACTAGTCTAATACACAGCACATCCCACCTAACACATACCGAACTTCCGAATTTACGAATCAAATCCGAACTGAATACATCAGAATACATCAGAGTTTATTTGAATCCGAACGAATCAGAAACTAATGCATTCGAATGTATCCGAATTCGAATCGATCCGAAAACGAAATTCGAAAACATCCGAATCGATTTGAAACGAACCAAAACACATTTTTTCACCACGCACAAGTCTAATAAAAATAATAAAAAAAATCCCATTAAAAAAAAGTTAAAACGTCTCAAACATATGAGGTCTCAGGTGTTAGAAAAAATAAGGCAGGCAAAGGGCTTTAACATAGAGATACATACATATACATGTCTAAATATGTATATGTGTTTACATATGTATTTACATAATTATATGTGTATTTATGTATTTACAGATATATATATACACATATAAACACATAAATTCATATGTATACATATGTAGACGTATATATAGATAAGTGCATTGGAACCTTTGCAGTCAAGTAGATGAAAACATGTAAAATCATATTTATGCAATATTCACATTTAATACATTTTTTAACTGTGTAGTTACTGTAAATATTTCAATTAATTTCCTTGTTTTATTAAAAAAATATATATATATTTAAACCTAATTTATCATAAATATTTTTATACTTACATTCTGTGTTGCTGAAAATAAATAAATAAAACAAAAAAAAAAACATTTTCTTCTTTTCCTTAATTATTTTCAGTTACAAATTCCCAAGACCACCCTTTCCTCATTCTTTTAAGACAACTGATAAGCTTAAAACTCTGCTAACATTGTAATTATTTGTTAACTAGCCTGTTCAGTTTGTAGTTATTCAACTCATCTAATTTCACATATTTTATTACATCAATTGTCATAGATCCTTCCAGTAGAAGTTTATTGCTTATTGTGCATCTATAACATAAAGTAATAAACACTCTTCATAACATATTTATATACTTATGGTATAGACACAAGATTTGTGTGGGCACATGCACACAATCATCACTAATATCACAAGTAAAGGGAGGAAAGGAGATAAATAGGAAGGAAGTCATAGAAAGAGCACGTATTTGCACATATTTATATGTATTGGAAATGTTTTGTTTATTAATCGTTTGTTGTTTTTTAGCAGTCCACATATAGGGGCATATGTATCATGCTCCGAATGGAGCTTGATGCCCCGTGTTTCTGGCGAGCCTGCAGGCTAGCCAGAAACAGCAGTTATGAATCAGCGGTCACAATGTCTATTTTATTCAAAATAAGATGAGTTCTCCATACTTTATTTATTATTATTTATAAAATATTTTACCAGGAAGGATACATTGAGATTTCTCTCGTTTTCAAGTATGTCCTGGCTTTATGGCAGCAATTATCAATTTAATACCTAAGAAAGATAAGAACTTAGAAGAGGTAGGCTCGCTTAATAGTGACTATAAACTACTTTCAGCCATATTGGCAACAAGGTTGAAATCAATTATGGACACGCTGATTCATCAAGATAAGGCAGGTTTTATGCAAGGTAGAAACTCTACTAGAAATATGAGACGACTGCTTGTGCTAATTGAGAATAGTTGGATTAAAACGCAAAACCAGAAAAAGAAGAAGGGAGATAAAGACGCAGCTATTATTACTATAGACGTCGAAAAGGCGTTTGATTCGATTTCCTGGGATCATTTACACACTACTTTAGAGAAATTTGGTATTACGGGACATTTTAGTAATTTTATAAAATTGATATATAATGAACCTACCTCTTCTCTACTTATAAACGGGTCTTTGACAGATAGGTTTAGGTTAGCTAGAGGTAGTTGCGATTCTAGACAAATTTTACTGGGGGGGCCAAGGTGGGGCCAGTGTTTAATCAGGGGGCCACATTATAAAACAGAAACAAAATGAGATATATATATATATATATATATATATATATGTGTGTGTGTCGGTGTGTATGTATATATATATATATATATATATATATATATATATATATACATACATACATACACACACACACACATATACACACATACACATACATACACACACATATATATACACACTATATATATATATATATATATATACACACACATACACATATACACACACACACGTGAAACGCGTAAGGCCACGCCCACCTTACGTCACTTGTGATTCACACGCCGAGCAGGAGCATAGCTATACACGCTGTTACTACTACCTGCAGCGTTGTTTTTCTGTCAGCATTTGACCGGATTGACCGGATTGCTAACTTCAGAAGCGGAGCGGAGTGGTAAGACTAACCAGAACTTTCAGACATTACTAACCGCTACCCTCATCTACCTTGAACCGGACTGGGGATCTTACTGACAAGGAGACTTTTCCTATTACATTGGGATTTTACTATCAGTAACAAGTGGGGACACTTTAAGGATCCGACCGCTATTACTTACCTCATATGATTGGGGTTCCCTCTGTGAGTAGGATTCATTCCTGAATTACTGAATACATGTAATGTGTTTTAAAATATTAAATTGATCTGCACTATGAAAAGTGTATCTGTGCGCTTGTTCTTTTAGATTCTTGCAGCTGTACCTTACTTCACTCAATTTGGACCTTGAGTGTTATCACAACGAGCAGCACGGAGACAACAACTACATTGGAACTTCATCACATCTGATCACTAGAAGGACATTATCTTTGTCTCTCTCCTAATTCAGGGATACTACCTAGTGTGATAAGTACATCATTTCTTTCATTGTACTACATTTTGTTTGTGTATATCTGATTGATATCTAGTGGTTATTTGTTCCAATACATATAGTATCAGAAATAGTTCTAATAACTTTAACAAAATCTATTCTAAGTGTGCGCAGCCTAGGCTCCCAGTGGTGAGACTCATTCTTTGAGTGCACCCCTGTGATCTTGCAGTTTTTAATATATATATATATATATATATATATATATATATATACATACATACATACACACACACACACATATACACACATACACATACATACACACACATATATATACACACTATATATATATATATATATATATACACACACATACACATATACACACACACACATATATAATATATATACAGTATATATATATACATACACACACATACATACATACACATAAATACACACACTAAGTAGAATTAGAAAAATTTAAAAACTAGTGCTACATAGTTCAGATAGCACATTCAATGAAAATGGTGTCAAATAATTATTTACATATATTAGAAAAATAAGGAAAACACTCCAGCAGACATTATAGAGTTATGGAGGTGAGAGGGCAGACTTACATCTATTCTGGCAGTGTACAGGCTAGAGAGAACGTCTGCAAAACAAACCAGTGACACTTCTGGAACTGTTGTCTGCAGACTGCAGCTGTAAGATGCCCCGCCCCCACAACAACCCGGGAACTGTAGCACATCTCTGAAAGGGGAGGGGGCACAAGTTTTACTTCACTTTGTTAACCCCATGCTTTGACTAGGCAGCGTTTCAGGGACAGGGAAGCAGCTAAATAGCCTTGATCTTTTCTGCTATTTTTCAGTCAGCTCAGTGGCCAGCTCAGGGGGGGCCACAGGAGGGGCCAGGGACATTTTTACAGGGGCACTGGCCCCTGTAGGCCCCCCTGTAGAACCGCCCCTGGCTAGAGGAACTAGACAAAGTTGTCTGATTTCCCCATTACTATTTAATCTATGTATTGAGCTGTTAGCAATTTATCTAAGAAAAGAGTTAGAAGGGATTGCAATTGGTAGACAAATAGTAGTTTTATCTTTATATGCGGATGATCTTTTGATATTTTTAGGGAACTCAAAGAAAAATATTCCAATTCTATTAAAAATCATAGAATTATTTAGTTCATTTTCCGGATATAAAATTAATATAGCTAAATCTGAGATACTTTGGTTAAATAAAACAGCAGGCAGTATAGAATATACTCCTTTTAAGGAAGCCTTGGAATACATTAAATACTTAGGTATATATATAAGTAGGAACCCACGGGTATGGTACGAAAATAATTATAGCAAATTATGGGAATATATTGCTATGAAACTAAGACTCTGGGCAAAGTTTTCACTGTCAATATCGGCTAAAATTCATTTGATTAAAATGATAATTTTGCCCAAGGTTCTGTTTCTCTCGCAGAACATCCCTATATGTTTTTAAAAGAAAGAGATGTTATGCTTTTTCATAAGCAATGTTCTAAATTTATCTGGGAAGGGAAAAAAGCAAGAATAGCTCTGCATAAATTAATGCAAAATAAAAAATATAGAGGTTTAGGATTACCTAATTTAAAATACTATAATTGGGCATGTCTGTGTAAAGTTGCGGTGGACTAGATAACAGAGAAAAACTTACAACTAGATTTGGAGTTTTGCGTTAGAAGGGGTGCGTTAGCTACGCGCGCTTTTTTTCCCCCGCACCTTTTAAATACCGCTGGTATTTAGAGTTCACAGAAGGGCTGCGTTAGGCTCCAAAAAAGGAGCGTAGAGCATAATTTACCGCCACTGCAACTCACAATACCAGCGGTGCTTACGGACGCGGCCAGCTTCAAAAACGTGCCTAACCAATCAGCCAATCAGATTGAACTTGAATCTGATTGGCTGATTCCATCAGCCAATCAGAATTTTCCTACCTTAATTCCGATTGGCTGATAGAATCCTATCAGCCAATTGGAATTCGAGGGACGCCATCTTGAATGACGTCCCTTAAAGGAACCGTCATTCATCGGGAAGTCGTCGGCCAGGATGGATGTTCCGCGTCGGCGGGATGAAGATGGATCCGGAAGAAAGAAGATTGAAGATGCCGCTTGATAGAAGACTTCAGCCGGATCATGGACCTCTTCAGCTCCCGCTTGGATCAAGACTTCAGACGGATCATGGACATCTTCAGTTCTTGCTTGGGCCAAGACTTCAGCCGGATCATGGACATCTTCCGCCCCCACTTGGGCCAAGACTTCAGCCGGATCATGGACCTCTTCAGCCCCCTCTTGGGCCAAGACTTCAGCCGGATCATGGACATCTTCAGCCCCCGCTTGGGCCAAGACTTCAGCCGGATCATGGACATCTTCAGCCCCCTCTTGGGCTTGGATGAAGACTTCGGAGCCTGGACGGATTGGTGATACCCGGCGTGGTGAAGACAAGGTAGGGAGATCTTCAGGGGCTTAGTGTTAGGTTTATTTAAGGGGGGTTTGGGTTAGATTAGGGGTATGTGGGTGGTGGGTTGTAATGTTGGGGGGGGTATTGTATGTTTTTTTTTACAGGCAAAAGAGCAGAATTCTTTGGGGCATGCCCCGCAAAAGGCCCTTTTAAGGGCTGGTAAGGTAAAAGAGCTTTTCAATTTTAATTTTAGAATAGGGTAGGGCATTTTTTTATTTTGGGGGGCTTTGTTATTTTATTAGGGGGCTTAGAGTAGGTGTAATTAGCTTAAAATTGTTGAAATATTTTTCTAATGTTTGTAAATTATTTTTTTATTTTTTTGTAACTTAGTTCTTTTTTTATTTTTTGTACTTTAGTTAGTTTATTTAATTGTATTTATTTGTAGGTATTTGTATGTAATTTATTTATTGATAGTGTAGTGTTAGGTTTAATTGTAACTTAGGTTAGGATTTATTTTACAGGTAATTTTGTAATTATTTTAACTAGGTAGCTATTAAATAGTTAATAACTATTTAATAGCTATTGTACCTGGTTAAAATAAATACAAAGTTGCCTGTAAAATAAATATTAATCCTAAAATAGCTACAATATAATTATTATTTATATTGTAGCTATATTAGGGTTTATTGTACAGATAAGTATTTAGCTTTAAATAGGAATAATTTATTTAATAAGATTTAATTTATTTCGTTAGATTTAAATTATATTTAACTTAGGGGTGTGTTAGGGTTAGGGTTAGAGTTAGCTTTAGGGGTTAATACATTTATTATAGTAGCGGTGAGGTCCGGTCGGCAGATTAGGGGCTAATTATTGTAGGTAGGTGGCGGCGACGTTGTGGGGGGCAGATTAGGGGTTAATAAATATAATATAGGGGTCGGCGGTGTTAGGGGCAGCAGATTAGGGGTACATAGGGATAACATAGGTGGCGGCGGTTTGCGGTCGGAAGATTAGGGGTTAAAATTTTTTAATAGAGTGGCGGCAATGTGGGGGGACCTCGGTTTAGGGGTACATAGGTAGTTTATGGGTGTTAGTGTACTGTAGAGCACAGTAGTTAAGAGCTTTATGAACCGGCGTTAACCCAGAAAGCTCTTAACTCCTGGCTTTTCTCTGCGGCTGGAGTCTTGTCGTTAGATTTCTAACGCTCACTTCAGCCAAGACTCTAAATACCGGCGTTAGAAAGATCCCATTGACAAGATAGGATACGCAAATGGCGTAGGGGGATCTGCGGTATGGAAAAGTCGCGGCTGGAAAGTGAGCGTTAGACCCTTACCTACACGACTCTAAATACCAGCGGTAGCCCAAAACCAGCGTTAGGGCACCCTAACGCTGGTTTTGACGGCTAACGCAGAACTATAAATCTAGCCATTAGTGTCCCCCCTACAAATTGAAACAGAATTGACAGCCCCGGCGTCTCCAGTTGGGCTGTTACATCTGAAAGAAAGTCAAAGTCAATAAGAGCTAGAAGGAGAATTTTTAATATAATTAGGGCATGGAATAAATTGCTTGGAGAATTACAGATTGAATCAGGTGTCTGAATGTTTACCAATATGGGGTAACCCGGCATTTGAGGCTAGTCTAGTCACTAACATTTTTAAACAATGGAAAATAAGGGGGCTAAGGTATATGACAACTAGAAGATCATAACTTGAGGACACGTAAAACTTTTAAAGATTTAAAACAAGAGTTCGATCTGGCAGATAAAGAGTTCTTTGCTTATTTACAGATTAGGCAATACTATTTTGGGCTTCTAGAAAAGTATGGGAATAACTGGGTGTGTGGAGTAGTGGATCAAGGGATTAAACTTTATAGTGCTGGATGGACATCAATTGCTATTTGGTATGATATGGTCATGGGAAAAAAAGGGGAAGAAAACCTTGAGTATATATATAGGAAATGGAGACAGGAATTCACTGATATAACGGAAGAAGGAATTAAACAATCCTTTAAGCTAATACAGAAATGTACTAAGTCTCAGGCTATGAAAAAGTCCCATATGCATGTTTTAAATCAAGCATATATATCCCCGGATAAGATAGCCAGATGGTACCCTGAGGAAACGATATCCTGCCCCAGGTGCTCGTTGGGTAGTGCAGATTTTATGCCCTGCATATGGGTATGTCCCAAGGTTAAGAAATTTTGGGCAAAAATTAACTTTTGGCTTAATAGATTTCTAGATAAGCCAATATGCTTGACGCCCTCAGATATAATTTTTTATATGATAATTCTCAAACAGGAGAGAATATTAGTTTAATTAATACGGTTATATTGATTGGGAGAAATATTATTTTTAGTTCATGGAAATTGAAAGACAGCCCAAGTTTAAATAGTTTTATTAAGAAGACCCTTATGCAGATGAGTATAGAACAACATGAACCAAACCAAGGTTCGGAAGTTTTTGTAAAAAGTTTTATCAAGAAATGGATAATGATTATATTATCCCTTACAAAAGATAATTTTAAAAAATCAGATTACTTTTGCATGTCAGTCTTGACAGGAGATTTTCCCGAATTCTGGTTAGATTGAATTTAAGAAGGTTTGCAATTGGGAAGTCTGGAGACGGGTTCATATGTTTTTTCCCCTTCTGGGTTGTTGTGCCCCCCCCTTTTTTTTTTCTTTTTCTATCTTTTCTTAGATACTACTAATATCAAGATGACAGGTTAGTTTATTTTACTAAATAAGAAGGATTATAAGAGGTCAGTTCGCCTTATTACGTTCTTTATACTGTATTTATTTGTAACTTGTGTTTTGCAGAATATTTGAATATGTATCTTTAACCGATATTGTATATCTTAAATACCTCAATAAAATATAAGTTTAAAAAATAAAAATAAAAACACTCCACAAATACAGTTTAAATAAATAAATAAATAAATAAATAAATAAAAACAGAGACAATTAAAATAATTAAATTAATTACATTAAAATAATAATTTTGGAGTAATTTCTATTAGCAATACGCCACTGTTTAGAGCTTTAAAGATAATAACAATGAAAATGATATTTAAAATACCTTTAACCTTTTTTCTATCAGAAATATCACAAATACCAACTACTGTATATATTTAATTTTTTTTTAAAAAGTTCATAAAAAATATGTTTGGTACTATACTGATCTAGCATCACCAGACCCGATCTACTCTCACAAAATGAATTATATTGTAAGATCCTCCTCTTATAATACCTTTTACAATAGTGTATTCTTATCACTCACACTTCTCCTAGATCTAATTGCCATGGTTGAGAATGTGACAGGGAACTGTGTGCAGCATTCAGCAATAACAGAGAAGATTGTTTACAAAAGAAACAAAACGTGCACCTGCAAAAATGTGCTTTTTGTCGTTTAGAATTTTACTTTAGTTATCAAACACATTTTCACCCAATTTAACGACAGACCCTCACCACACAATCTATTCAAATACCAAGTTTAAAACAAACCCATGCATCTGTTTCTTAGATAAACTGTTCCGTATCTCCAATATTAGGTCTATGGGATTTTCAATTCATACCCTTATTTTTTTATTCAAAAATATCTCAAAAACTACTTAACAGAAGCACCTGGCATTTTTTAGTTCTAGTGATTCCAGATCTAACTGCCACATTTCAGGAAGATACATCATTCCACTCCTAAGATATGAGCATTCTAATACTAAAATTTCAAATACAAAGCCGCCATCAATTTACACTTACCAGGCAAACAGAATCAGCGTTTACAAAAGTAATACAACATCCACGTGCAAAAATATGCTTATGGCACCATCTTAAATATCTCAAAAAATCTCAAAAATTACTAATCACACACACTTTTGCCCAGTATAACGGCAGACCCTCATCACACAATTGATTCAAATTCCTAGTTTCAAACAAATCCATGCAGTTGTTTCTTAGATAAATGTGTCTAGATCTCCAATGTTAAGTCTATGGGATTTTCAACTTATACCCCAATTTTTTCAATTTAAAATATCTCTAAAACGACTTAACCAAATCACTTGACATTCCCAGTTTTCTAGTGATTCACAATCCGGATCCAACTGTGAATATATCTCCAGAGATCTTAATGTTCCTGTGTCTACTGTGTGCAACATTCTCAAGAAGTTTAAAGCCCATGGCACTGTAGCTAATCTCCCTGGATGTGGACGAAAGAGAAAAATTGATCAAAGATTGCAAGGAAGGATTGTTTGAATGATGGATAAAAAAACCTTGATCAACTTCCAGACAAATTGAAGCTGACCTTCAGTCACAGGGTACAAGCTTCGCCATCTGAATGAAAAGGAACGCTATGGTAGGAGACCCAGGAGTACCCCACTGCTAAAACAGAAACATTAAAAAGCCAGATTGGACTTTGTCAGAACTTACCTGAGGAAGCCAAAATCCTTTTGGGAGAATGTGCTGTGGACAGATGAAACTAAATTACATCTTTTTGGTAAAGCCAATCATTCTACTATTTTCAGAAAATTAAATGAGACTTTTAAAGAAAAGAATACAGTCCCTATAGTCAAACATTGTGGAGGTTAACTGATGTTTTAGGGTTGCTTTGCTGCTTCAGACACTGGATGTCTTGACTGTGTGCATGGCATTATGAAATGAGAAGACTACCAAAGAATTCTATCAATGTAGGGCCCAGTGTCAGAAAGTTGGGTCTCCGTCAGAGGTCATGGGTCTTTAAGCAGGACAAGGGCCCAAAGCACATGTCAAAAGGCAACCAGAAATGGTTGAAGACAAAGCACTGCACTGGCCAGCAAAGAGTCCAGATCTCAATCCCATCGAGCACCTGTGGAGAGATCTCAAAACAGCAGTTGGGAAAAGGAACCCTTCCAATCTGAGAGACCTGGACCAGTTGGCGAAAGAAGAGTGGTCCAAAATTCCAATAGAGAGGTGTAAGAAACTCATTGATGGTTACAGGAAGCGATTGATTAATTTTGTCCAGTCCATTTTTAAAGTTTTGCGTGGAATCTGTCAGATTTGGCTTTTTTTTCTCCACTTTTTTGTGCCATACTAATACAAACAAAAGAAATAAACACGAGAATGTCTAAACATTTGTAATTGCAACAATTTTCTTGGCGAAGTGGTGCATTATCTGACAGAAATGCAGGGGTGCCAATATTTTTGGCCATGACTGTGTGTGTATATATATATATATATATATATAAACTATAAATATATTATATATTACAGATGTGCATTTGTTTTGTTTATGAATGTAAATTCTTAACAAAAATCAGATATTCTTTTCATTTTAACATAGCGAATATCTGAATGAATGCTACAACAAAAATTTAAAGAAAATGAAAAAAATAATACTGATGAAATTCGTCAGTATTCATTTCTTTTCTTTAAAAAAAATTAGGGGTTAATAGCCCCAACCCAGCTTCCTGTTAAGGTCCTTTAGTGCAGGTCATGCTTAGCATCCTATTAGCTCGGCCTGGGCTCTGTGAAGAAGAGGACCAGGTTGGAGTGGCACTCCAGCACACAGAAGGTAAGTATAAGCTACAGGAGAACTTTTTCACCTGTTGCTTTAAAGCATTTACATTTTTTTTAACGAAAACATATTTATAATACATTTTGTTTTAAACTAAACGAATACAGAATAGTGCAGCCAGCTAATATTCAGGGAAACAAAAAAGTGCAAATTTGCCCGTGTTAACTTTGTTAGACATTGGCCTCTATTTATCTCGGTCTGTCGGACCTGATCCGACAGTGCGGATCAGGTCCGTCAGACCTTGCTGAATACAGCGAGCAATACGCTCGCCATATTCAGCATTGCACCAGCAGCTCACAAAAGATGCTGGTGCAACGCCGCCCCCTGCAGACTCGCGGCCAATGGGCTGCAGGGGGGGTGTCAATCAACCCGATCGGGTTGATTTCCGGAGATGTCTGTCCGCCTGCTCAGAGCAGGCGGACAGGTTATGGAGCAGCGGTCTTTGTGACCGCTGCTTCATAACTGCTGTTTCTGGCGAGCCTGCAGGCTCGCCAGAAACACGGGGCATCAAGCTCCATACGGAGCTTGATAAATATGCCCCAAAGGCTTTTTGTGTGCATCAGGTTGCGTTCATGTTACAAGTAGTAAGTAAAAAACTTGCACACAAGCCGATGCATGCAAAAGTGGAACTTAGAGTATCGCAACTTAGTTAACGTATACCCCCCATAGACTTCAATGGAATGTGAAATGTGGGAAAAAAAAACTAACACCCATACTCGCATGCAAACCCGATCGCGTTAAACCAAGTGCACTAACCTGACATGAAATATGAATATTTCACCTTCCAATTTTCTTCACATAACAGAATATGTTATATTTATTCCTTAATAAATATTTCTAATGTTTTTTTGGGGAGGTAATATATATATGTCTATACCTACATATACATTTTATTACACATTATATATATATATATATATATATATATATATATATATACACAAAGTTTGGTTTAGTACACTTTACAAAAAGTTTATATACACATCTTTTGGAGTGCTGCCAATGTGACCAAAATAGTTGCACAAAACAGGGGGTATTGGCGCACATCCATTTGCAAATAAACACATTTTTAAATGCTGCAAAAAATTGCCTGCAAAAACATCTATGCTTTTAAATAAAAGTTTGTAAGTAGTAAGTTGGTGACTGGCTAAGCAGAATGTGGCCATATTGTGTGACTAAGATCCCAATTTTATTTAAAAGCATAGATGTTTTTGCAGCCAATTTTTTGCAGCATTTAAAAATGTTTTGGTTTATTTGCTAATGCAAGTGTGTCAATACCCTCTGTTTTGTGTGTGTGTGTGTGTGTGTGTGTGTATATATATATATATATATATATATTTAGACATGTGTATGTGTGTATCTCTATGGTTAAGCCCTTTTTTTTCTAACACCTAAGACCTCTGATGAAGAAGGATTACTATAACCTTTGAAACCCATAAGGATTGTTTTACCATATATTTGTACAGACTTGTTTTTTTACTTAAACCCCGGTTTACAAGATACAAACACAGACTTCAATTGCAATATATATTTTTGCTATACTATTTCAGTACCTCATATCGTTTTGAGGTTATACTGTCTGAGTGTAATTCCACTGGGGACTTTTTTTATTTGTTATGTTATTAAAATGTTATTACTTTATGTTGTGTATATTTTTGCCTTACATGACACCCATCTGACGCAAATCAGATCGCGTTTAACCAAGTTTAACCATATTCCTTGAAGATGAGGCTTTATCACTTTGAATTGAACAAATCTAACTATACTCCTTGAGGACGAGGCATAAGTTGTTTTGAGTAAGCACAGGACAACATTGGAAGTTTCTTTGATTATATGCGGCACTTACCGCATGATTGATTGAGGTTACCTCTAGTAAGTTTATATCTATCAGGATCTTTAGGATTTTTTCATCTTATCTCACATATCATTTGGAGAATATACATACTTGGACTTTGTTGTTATTATTATCTTTATGGTATAATACTTCAGATTGTAACTATTCTGTTTGTATTAACCAACACTATTTTTAATGTAGTGCATATGTGTATATTTCTATAGCCAATTAGTAACCCAGCAATTGTGTACCCCTTTTTTCACTATATATATATATATACAACACATAGAAACACCCAGCACTCACCAGCTAGCTCACAGCTAAGATAAAATCACAACTGGAAAGGTTAGTCACCGCATCTGGCCAAATGGGAAAGCTCAGGCACCACGTCAAGGTCCTTTCCTTAGCCTGAGTCCCTAACACAGGCACACCATCATGCGAGCTCACAAAGCTAAACAAACTGAGAACAAAGAAGGGGTGCACAGGTGGCTGTAATCACCCATAGAAAATACAAAACATGGAAGGGAACTGCACTCCAAGACCGGATCAGGTACACATCCTGTGACTCAGTAACATCCAGCCCTGGGTGCTAAATAGCACTCCAAAAAAGCTGTGATGTCACCAGAGCCACAGGCAGTTAACCCCAGTCCGGAATGGGTGCAAGAACCAAGGGAGATTACAAATAAAAAGTAATACAACACATAGAAACACCCAGCACTCACCAGCTAGCTCACAGCTAAGATAAAATCACAACTGGAAAGGTTAGTCACCGCATCTGGCCAAATGGGAAAGCTCAGGCACCACGTCAAGGTCCTTTCCTTAGCCTGAGTCCCTAACACAGGCACACCATCATGCGAGCTCACAAAGCTAAACATGTGTTGTATTACTTTTTATTTGTAATCTCCCTTGGTTCTTGCACCCATTCCGGACTGGGGTTAACTGCCTGTGGCTCTGGTGACATCACAGCTTTTTTGGAGTGCTATTTAGCACCCAGGGCTGGATGTTACTGAGTCACAGGATGTGTACCTGATCCGGTCTTGGAGTGCAGTTCCCTTCCATGTTTTGTATTTTCTATGGGTGATTACAGCCACCTGTGCACCCCTTCTTTGTTCTCAGTTTGTTTAGCTTTGTGAGCTTGCATGATGGTGTGCCTGTGTTAGGGACTCAGGCTAAGGAAAGGACCTTGACGTGGTGCCTGAGCTTTCCCATTTGGCCAGATGCGGTGACTAACCTTTCCAGTTGTGATTTTATCTTAGCTGTGAGCTAGCTGGTGAGTGCTGGGTGTTTCTATGTGTTGTATTACTTTTTATTTGTAATCTCCCTTGGTTCTTGCACCCATTCCGGACTGGGGTTAACTGCCTGTGGCTCTGGTGACATCACAGCTTTTTTGGAGTGCTATTTAGCACCCAGGGCTGGATGTTACTGAGTCACAGGATGTGTACCTGATCCGGTATTGGAGTGCAGTTCCCTTCCATGTTTTGTATTTTCTATGGGTGATTACAGCCACCTGTGCACCCCTTCTTTGTTCTCAGTTTGTTTAGCTTTGTGAGCTCGCATGATGGTGTGCCTGTGTTAGGGACTCAGGCTAAGGAAAGGACCTTGACGTGGTGCCTGAGCTTTCCCATTTGGCCAGATGCGGTGACTAACCTTTCCAGTTGTGATTTTATCTTAGCTGTGAGCTAGCTGGTGAGTGCTGGGTGTTTCTATGTGTTGTATTACTTTTTATTTGTAATCTCCCTTGGTTCTTGCACCCATTCCGGACTGGGGTTAACTGCCTGTGGCTCTGGTGACATCACAGCTTTTTTGGAGTGCTATTTAGCACCCAGGGCTGGATGTTACTGAGTCACAGGATGTGTACCTGATCCGGTCTTGGAGTGCAGTTCCCTTCCATGTTTTGTATTTTCTATGGGTGATTACAGCCACCTGTGCACCCCTTCTTTGTTCTCAGTTTGTTTAGCTTTGTGAGCTCGCATGATGGTGTGCCTGTGTTAGGGACTCAGGCTAAGGAAAGGACCTTGACGTGGTGCCTGAGCTTTCCCATTTGGCCAGATGCGGTGACTAACCTTTCCAGTTGTGATTTTATCTTAGCTGTGAGCTAGCTGGTGAGTGCTGGGTGTTTCTATGTGTTGTATTACTTTTTATTTGTAATCTCCCTTGGTTCTTGCACCCATTCCGGACTGGGGTTAACTGCCTGTGGCTCTGGTGACATCACAGCTTTTTTGGAGTGCTATTTAGCACCCAGGGCTGGATGTTACTGAGTCACAGGATGTGTACCTGATCCGGTCTTGGAGTGCAGTTCCCTTCCATGTTTTGTATTTTCTATGGGTGATTACAGCCACCTGTGCACCCCTTCTTTGTTCTCAGTTTGTTTAGCTTTGTGAGCTCGCATGATGGTGTGCCTGTGTTAGGGACTCAGGCTAAGGAAAGGACCTTGACATGGTGCCTGAGCTTTCCCATTTGGCCAGATGCGGTGACTAACCTTTCCAGTTGTGATTTTATCTTAGCTGTGAGCTAGCTGGTGAGTGCTGGGTGTTTCTATGTGTTGTATTACTTTTTATTTGTAATCTCCCTTGGTTCTTGCACCCATTCCGGACTGGGGTTAACTGCCTGTGGCTCTGGTGACATCACAGCTTTTTTGGAGTGCTATTTAGCACCCAGGGCTGGATGTTACTGAGTCACAGGATGTGTACCTGATCCGGTCTTGGAGTGCAGTTCCCTTCCATGTTTTATATATATATATATATATATATATACATATATTACCAAAAAACATAATATCTCTCTTTCTCTCTCTCTCTCTCTCTCTCTCTCTCTCTCTCTCTCTCTATATATATATATATATATATATATATATATATATATATATATATATATATATATATAGAGAGAGAGAGAGAGAGAGAGAGAGAGAGAGAGAGAGAAATATGTATTTAGAATATTGGAATGTTAAATATTATTATTCCATGTTGGGTTAGTGCACATGTTTAAACATGATCAGGTTTGCGCGACTTATTGGGTGTTAGTTTTTTTCACTTTACATGCTCTATTAAACTCTATGGGGTAATATGTTAATGTGATCGCAATATTGTAACTTCTGCCTTTTTTGCATGTGTCGGATTATTGCGCGAGCAAAACCTTTTTACTTTCAACTTGTAATATGGGCGGTATCCCACGCTGCCAAAAGCCAAAGTTGAGTGCAGTTAGCGAGCAGGAGCGACAATAGCACTCACCTTGTAATCTAGCCTATAGTGTCTGAGCTTTAGGTAGGCATAACAATGCTTGTTTGGGATCTCATAGTCTCTCTGATCTAATATTGCTCAAATATTGAGTATACCTTTATTTTCCTAAGATATGAAGCTTGGGGTGTCATCCCCTGCAGGGAAGTCGGGGTTCCCGCTGATGGGTAGGTAGTCTGAAAAATTATATAATTTCCACAGAAATCTATGTGCCAGCCACTAGGCCCTCAATTGATCCTTATAAAGCAGCTTCATTCCAATTTTTTTTAAGGCCCAAAGAGCTGGACATATGTGGGAGATAAGCCGGCGACAAGTTTCCCAAAACAGATTGCTCAAGATCCTGTCTTGTGTACTTTGTTGCCAATCCAAAACTAAGCAAACCAAAGCAGCCCAGTTGTACAATCTAACTTTTGGCAGACCCAAGCCTGCATTTGCATATCGTAGATTCAGTTTTTCTGCGGCGATTCTCGGTTAACCCCCTTTCCAGATTAAATATCATGTAGCCGAATTGAGAAATGTAACATTAGAGTTTGTTAACAACAAAGGTAGTATAAGTAAAAGATATATCAAACATGGTAAAATGTTTAATTTAAAAAGACTCACTGATAAAGATAATGGAAGTGCCACCCAACCTCTCATTAAGTTATGGAGTTTGTGACACAGTGGGGTAATGGCAGTTACAGATTAAAATATAAATATTTCATGTCGGGGTTAACACACTTGGTTAAACGACATCGGTATTGCACGCGAGTAGGATTTTCCTTTTTTCCCCCACTTTTTGCACTTCATTGAAGTCTATAGGGAAATACGTTAACCAGATCACAATATTCTAACTTCAGCTTTTTGCCCATGTCGGGTTAGAGCAAGAGTGAAACTTTTTATTTTCAACTTGTAATACGCACGCTGTACAACACGCACAAAAATCCAAAGTCGGGCGCAGATAGCACACGAGTGTAAGCAAAAATTAAAACTCACTTGTAATTTAGATCTATGTAGTTGAAAATAGTATATTAATAATAAGGAGGTAAAGGAGGAAAGCAATATTCACAATTATCAAATGTCCCCTTTAGAGTTGAATACTTAAGGTCCGTGTGGCAACTCAGATATTACTGACAATGTGGTGGTACTGCTATTAGTATTGGTTTTGTGCACTTTTCATATGAGGAGTCAGACGGCCCTAATAGGTTTCCTATTTGTACCCCAGCTGTGTCACTGCTTTCTAATGACTAGGTTCCCCATCCGGTGTGAGGCCCACTCTTGCAGGAGCCAGGGCCGGGATTGATTCAAATGCCCATTATCATTGCAGGAAAGGTAACCAGGGCTTCCGATAGGGGAGAAAGAATAGGGATCTGGTCTCCAAACTATTCCAAGTACTGATGGTTAAGCACCAGGGCCAGGCAGCTGTCCTGCCAAGGTATAAAGATTTCTGACGAAATAAAATAAGAGGTAGTAATAGCCTTTAAAAAGTCCTTGCAGAGCGGAACAGCTTCTCAACACTGCTGCTGGATTGCCTGCCCACCCAGTGTATATAATTTATATAGTAATTGACTAAAATTCTTTTTTGAGTCTGATATAGTTAAGGCCATGATTGGCATCTGTTATTTGTGTTTTATTGTCATGAGTGACCTCAACACTAACAGATTCATCTTGATAACAGTGACCCGTTTTTTAATAAGAATTTAAACAAAAAATGTGTTATGTTTACCAGACTTTTGTTGTTTTGCAGGTACAAATTCTATGTCTAAAGAAGATGTTAGAGATATTGAGGCACAGACTTAAGCTGATAGCCTTGCTTCCTCATATAGTGATGAGTCAGACTTAGAACATCTCTTTACTTTGCTGGTGTCTGTTTTATGGGACAGGATGCTAGGATGGAATAAATTACACTTTGTTTGCAATGTAGGCATATGGTATTATTAGTAATATTTTTTTAATTATTATGATTATAAACAATAACAAGCGTTTTGAAAGTGGATGAATTTTCCCGGATATCAACAACAATACTTATGAAAATGTGTTCCTCAGCATGTTGTCCTATTCCCTTTATAGTCTTTTTTGTTTGTTAGTTTTTCCCTCAGCCCAGTTTTACAATCATTGATTTTTAGTTATCTTTATATGGACCTTTTTTGCACTATCAACATCATCGTGTGTGGCTTTAAGACATTTTTAGGCACTGGTTACTTGCGATTCTGGTACTGAAAAAACAAAATTTATGCTTACCTGATAAATTTATTTCTCTTGTGGTGTATCCAGTACACGGATCATCCATTACTTGTGGGATATTCTCCTTCCCAACAGGAAGCTGCAAGAGGATCACCCACAGCAGAGCTGTCTATATAGCTCCTCCCTTAACTGCCAACCCCCAGTCATTCGACCGAAGACAAGCAAGAGAAAGGAGAAACTATAGGGTGCAGTGGTGACTGTAGTTTAAAAATAAAAAACACCTGCCTTAAAATGACAGGTCGGGCCGTGGACTGGATACACCACAAGAGAAATAAATTTATCAGGTAAGCATACATTTTGTTTTCTCTTGTAAGGTGTATCCAGTCCACGGATCATCCATTACTTGTGGGATACCAATACCAAAGCTATAGGACACGGATGAAGGGAGGGACAAGGCAGGCGCTTAAATGGAAGGTACCACTGCCTGTAAGACCTTTCTCCCAAAAATAGCCTCCGAAGAAGCAAAAGTATCAAATTTGTAGAAGTTAGAAAAAGTATGAAGCGAAGACCAAGTCGCCGCCTTACAAATCTGTTCAACAGAAGCCTCATTCTTAAAAGCCGATGTGGAAGATACCGCTCTAGTAGAATGAGCTGTAATTTTTTCAGGAGGCTGCTGGCCAGCAGTCTCATAAGCTAAGCGGATTATACTTTTTAGCCAAAAAGATAGAGAAGTTGCCGAAGCCTTTTGGCCTCTCCTCTGTCCAGAGTAGACAACAAACAATGCAGATGTTTGACGAAAATCTTTAGAAGCTTGTAAATAAAACTTCAAAGCACGAACCACATCAAGATTGTGTAATAGACGTTCCTTCTTTGAAGAAGGATTAGGACACAGTGACGGAACAACAATCTCCTGATTGATATTTTTATTAGATACCACCTTAGGCAGAAAACCAGGTTTGGTACGTAACACTATCTTATCTGCATGGAAAATGAGATAAGGGGAATCACATTGTAAAGCAGATAACTCAGAAACTCTTCGAGCTGAGGAGATAGCTACTAAAAACAGAACTTTCCAAGATAAGAGCTTAATATCTATGGAATGCAAAGGTTCAAACGGAACCCCTTGAAGAACTTTAAGAACTAAATTTAAACTCCATGGCGGAGCAACAGGTTTCAACACAGGCTTGATTCTAACCAAAGCCTGACAAAACGCCTGAACATCTGGAACCTCAGCCAGACGTCTGTGCAAAAGAATAGACAGAGCAGAAATCTGTCCCTTTAAGGAAATAGCTGATAAACCCTTCTGCAATCCTTCGTGGAGAAAAGATAATATCCTATGAATCCTGACTTTACTCCATGAGTAACCCTTGGATTCACACCAATGAAGATATTTACACCATATCTTATGATAGATTTTCCTGGTGACAGGCTTTCGCGCCTGTATTAAGGTATCAATGACTGACTCGGAGAAACCCCGCTTTGATAAAATCAAGGGTTCAATCTCCAAGCAGTCAGACGCAGAGAAATTAGATTTGGATGGTTGAAAGGACCCTGAAGTAGAAGGTCCTGTCTCAGAAGCAGAATCCATGGTGGAAAGGATGACATGTCCACCAGATCTGCATACCAAGTCCTGCGAGTCCACGCAGGTGCTATCAAAATCACCAAAGCTCTCTCCTGTTTGATCTTGGCAATCAGACGAGGGAGCAGAGGAAACGGTGGAAACACATAAGCCAGGTTGAAGGACCAAGGCACTGCTAGAGCATCTATCAGTTCTGCCTTGGGATCCCTGGACCTGGAACCGTAACAAGGAAGCTTGGCGTTCTGACGAGACGCCATGAGATCCAGTTCTGGTTTGCCCCAAAGTTGAATCAACTGTGCAAATACCTCTGGATGGAGCTCCCACTCCCCCGGATGAAAAGTCTGTCAACTTAGAAAATCCGCCTCCCAGTTCTCTCCTCCTGGGATATGGATAGCTGATAGATGGCAAGAGTGAATCTCTGCCCATCGAATTATCTTTGAAACCTCCAACATTGCTAGGGAACTCCTTGTTCCCCCTTGATGGTTGATGTAAGCTACAGTCGTGATGTTGTCCGACTGAAATCTGATGCACCTGACCGCAGCTAGCTAAGGTCAAGCCTGAAGAGAATTCAGAATGTTTATCGGAAGGAGTGCCTCCTCCTGAGTCCACGATCTCTGAGCCTTCAGGGAGTTCCAGACTGCACCCCAGCCCAGAAGGCTGGCATCTGTTGTTACTATTGTCCAATCTGGCCTGCGGAAGGTCATACCTTTGGACAGATGGACCCAAGATAGCCACCAGAGAAGAGAATCCCTGGTCTCTTGATCCAGATTTAGTAGAGGGGACCAATCCGTGTAATCCCAATTCCACTGACTGAGCATGCAGAGTTGCAGCGGTCTGAGATGTAGGCGGGCAAACGGCACTATGTCCATTGCCGCTACCATAAAGCCGATTACTTCCATACACTGAGCCACTGAAGGGCGAGAAGTAGAATAAAGAACACGGCAGGAATTTAGAAGTTTTGACAACCTGTCCTCTGTCAGGTAAATCTTCATTTCTACAGAATCTATCAGAGTTCCCAGGAAGGAAACTCTTGTGAGAGGGGATAGAGAACTCTTTTCTTCGTTCACTTACCACCCATGAGACCTCAGGAATGCCAGAACAATGTCCATATGGGACTTGGCAATTTGAAAATTCGACGCCTGTATCAGAATGTCATCTAGGTAAGGGGTTACTGCTATACCCCGCGGCCTTAGGACCGCCAGAAGTGACCCCAGAACCTTCGTAAAGATTCTTGGTGCCGTAGCTAACCCAAAGGGAAGAGCTACAAACTAGTAATGCCTGTCTAGGAAGGCGAACCTGAGAAACCGATGATGATCTCTGTGTATCGGAATATGAAGATAAGCATCCTTTAAGTCCACGGTAGTAATATATTGACCCTCCTGGATCATAGGTAGGATGGTTCAAATAGTCTCCATTTTGAAGGATTGGACCCTGAGAAATTTGTTTTGGATCTTGAGATCTAAGATTGGTCTGAAGGTTCCCTCTTTCTTGGGAACCACAAACAGATTTGAATAGAAGCCTTGCCCCTGTTCTTCCTTTGGAACTGGGTGGATCACTCCCATAACTAGGAGGTCTTGAACACAATGTAAGAATGCCTCTCTCTTTATCTGGTTTGCAGATAATTGTGAGAGGTGAAATCTTCCTTTTGGGGAAGAAGCTTTGAAGTCCAGAAGATATCCCTGGGACACAATTTCCAATGCCCAGGGATCCTGGACATCTCTTGCCCAAGCCTGGGCGAAGAGAGAAAGTCTGCCCCCTACTAGATCCGTTACCGGATCGGGGGCTGATCTTTCATGCTGTCTTAGAGGCAGCAGCAGGCTTTTTGGCCTGCCTTCCTTTGTTCCAAGCCTGGTTAGGTCTCCAGCCTGGCTTGGACTGGGCAAAATTTCCCTCTTGTTTTGTATTAGAGGAAGTTGATGCTGAGCCAGTCTTGAAGTTTCGAAAGGCACTTGGACCTATCCTGAGGAAGGGCGTGACCTTTTCCTCCAGTAATATCAGAAATGATCTCCTTCAGTCCGGGCCCGAATAGGGTCTGCCTCTTGAAGGGAATGTTGAGAAGCTTAGACTTTGACGTAACGTCAGCTGACCAGGATTTAAGCCATAACGCCTTACGCGCTTGAATAGCAAAACCTGAGTTCTTAGCCGTTAGTTTGGTTAAATGAACAACAGCGTCAGAAACAAATGAATTGGCTAGCTTAAGAGCTTTAAGCTTGTCAAGTATATCATCCAATGGGGTTTCTACCTGTAGAGCCTCTTCCAGAGACTCAAACCAGAAGGCCGCAGAAGCAGTGACAGGGGCAATGCATGCAAGAGGCTGGAGAATAAAACCCTGTTGAATAAACATTTTCTTAAGGTAACCCTCTAACTTTTTATCCATTGGATCTAGGAAAGCACAACTGTCCTTGACTGGGATAGTTGTACGCTTAGCTAGGGTAGAGACTGCTCCCTCCACCTTAGGGACCATTTGCCATAAGTCCCGTGTAGCGGCATCTATGGGAAACATCTTTTTAAAAACAGGAGGGGGAGAGAACTGTACACCTGGTCTATCCCATTCCTTAGTAATAATTTCTGAAAACCTCTTAGGTATTGGAAAAACATCAGTGTAAACAGGCACTGCATAGTAATTATCCAATCTACACAATTTCTCTGGGACCATAATGGAGTCACAGTCATTCAGAGCAGCTAAAACCTCCCTGAGCAACACGCAGAGGTGTTCAAGCTTAAATTTAAATGTAGACATATCAGAATCAGGTTGAATTATCTTTCCTGAGTCAGAAAAATCACCCACAGATAGAAGCTCTCCTTCCTCAGCTTCTGCATATTGTGAGGGGATATCAGACATAGCTACTAAAGCGTCAGAGTGCTCTGTATTTTTCCTAGCCCCAGAGCTGTCTCGCTTTCCTTGTAACCCTGGTAGTTTGGACAATACCGCTGTAAGGGTATTATCCATAACTGCCACCATGTCTTGTAAGGTAAACACTATGGGCGCTCTAGATGTACTTGGCGCCTCTTGAGCGGGCGTCCCTTGATCGGGGGTCATAGGTTCTGACACGTGGGGAGAGTTAGTCGGCATAACTTCCCCCTTGTCAGTTTCCTCTGGTGATAAATCTTTTAAAGCCAGAATATGATCTTTATAACTTATAGTAAGATCAGTGCATTTGGTACACATTCTAAGAGGGGGTTCCACAATGGCTTCTAAACATAATGAACAAGGAGTTTCCTCTATGTCAGACATGTTTAACAGACTAGTAATGAGACCAGCAAGCTTTGAAAACACTTTAATTAATGTAAAAAAGCAGAATATAAAAAACGGTACTGTGCCTTTAAGAGAAAAAAACAAACACAAAAACTGCAAAACAGTGAAAAAAGCAGTTAACTCTATGAAATTTTAACAGTGTATGTACTAGGGTAAAATAGCATTGCACCCACTTGCAAATGGATGATTAACCCCTCAGGCTCAAAAACTAAGCCAAAAAACGGTTTTACCGTTATAACAGTCACAGGCAAACTGCCACAGCTCTACTGTGGCTCCTACCTTCCCATAAAACGACTTTTGTAGGCACAAAAACCCTTTAGAGAGGTCCAATATGTCAGGGGACTCCTTCAGGGAAGCTGGATGTCTCAGAATTGAAAAGTTACTGCGCAATTAGAGAGCAAAAATAGGCCCCTCCCACCATGCACTGAAAGTCAGAGGGCCTAAAAAACTACTCCTAGGAGTCAAATAACAGCCATGTGGAAAAACTAGGCCCCAAATAAAGATTTATCACCCTCAGTAAAAAATGTTCCTTATAATACATGTAAACGTTTCACATACTAAGTTATTAGAGCAATTAACATGAAAATTACCCTTTACTGCAAGCATGATGCCAGTCGTTATTAAATCACTGCAATCAGGCTTACCTCAAATATATCAGGCACTGTCAGCATTTTCTAGACTTCTTATTATCTCTCTAGAAAAAAATATACTGAACATACCTCAAGGCAGTTGATTCTGCAGGCCATTCTCCCAGCTGAAGTTTTTCCCATACTCTTCAGTTATGTGTGAGAACAGCAGTGGATCTTAGTTACAACCTGCTAAGATCATCAAAAACCTCAGGCAAAACACTTCTTCTAATTTCTGCCTGAGGTAAAAAACAGTACAACTCCGGTACCATTTAAAAATAACAAACTTTTGATTGAAGATAAACTACACTAAGTCACCACATCTCTCTATGCAACCTCCCTTGTCGAGAGCTGCAAGAGAATGACTGGGGGTTGGCAGTTAAGGGAGGAGCTATATAGACAGCTCTGCTGTGGGTGATCCTCTTGCAGCTTCCTGTTGGGAAGGAGAATATCCCACAAGTAATGGATGATCCATGGACTGGATACACCTTACAAGAGAAAAGTAGTTTTGAATGTCTCTGTCACACTCTACAGAGCTGGTTCAGGGTAAGGGGCTTATGCAATGTGGTGGCAGGCTTAGGCTTGTCTGGAATACTTTTACGAGGCCAGGAACAAAGTGCCAACTTAGGTCAAAGACAGGAGTGCCCACTGTGAGGCCGAGACTGGAATTGCACACTGTGAGGTCTAGACTGAAGGTGCCCACTAGAAGCCAAGACTGAGAATGCCAACTTGAGGCTGAGAACAGGGGTGCTATCAAGGTGCCAGGAATTAGACTGAGACGAGAAGTGCAAAAATAATCAAACTTTTATTTATTTATAACAAAAATAATAAAAAGTCCACAAGTCAAACAACAAGCCAGGAGTCAAAGCCAGAGCTGGTAGTCAGACGAGCCGAGTCAGGAGCCAAAGCGAATAGTCAGACAAGCCAAGTCAGGAGCCAAAGTGAGTAGTCAGACGAGCTGGAATCAGGAACAAGGAGAACAGCAGAGTCAGGAACAAGCCAGAGATCAGGAACCAGAAGGGACGTCAGACAGCCAGGTAATACACAGAAACTGGAATACAGGAACTCACAAACAGGTCTGAGACAACGCAAGGGCAAAGCATACTGAACAGAGGCCCTTTAAATAATAAGTGATGACATCACAATTCTGAGACTGCAACCTGTCTCACACGGATGATGTACACCAGTCTGGCCATAAGAGGGCGTGCAGGAAATGAGCAGCATCACACACTCTGCACCAGATTCATCGAGAGAGGTAAGTAAAAGGGTTGCCAGCAGCACATGGCAAACAAAGCAGGGAAAAAACCCTGACAGTACCCTCCCCTCAATGACCCTTCCCCCATGGGAGGACAAAAGGCTTATTGGGAAAACGGGCATGGAAGGCACGGAGGAGGGCGGGAGCATGAACATCAGAGGAGGGAACCCATGAATGCTCCTCTGGACCGTAACCCCTCCAGTGAACCAAATACTGTACGCGGCCCCTGGACATACAAGAGTCAATATTGCTGCTGACCTCAAATTCTTCATGGTTGTCAACAGAGATAGGACGGGGATGAGGCAATACAGTGGTAAACCGATTTCAAACCAATGGTTTCAAGAGGGAGACATGAAAAAAATTGGAGATGGGCATTGCAGGAGGAAGTTCAAGAGCATAGGCCACAGGATTGACCTGTCGGAGTATATGAAAAGGACCAACATAACGGGGAGCCAGTTTATTGGAAGGCACACGAAGGAGTTGCGGGAGGACAGCTAAACCCTCTCACCAACCTGGTTGGAAAGCGCAGGCAGACACCTATGATCAGCCTGGAACTTTGCCGCTGCATAGAACGATGAAGGCAATCCTGAATCTGCACCCACGTGGAGCGGAGTTGCCGGAGATGCTCCTCCAAAGCCGGAATACCCTGAGACATGAATGAATCGGGCAACAAGGATGGTTAAAACCCATAATTCGCCAAGAACGGGGATAACTGGGAGGAAGCATTAATAGCACTATTACGAGTGAACTCTGTCCAAGTTAACAGTTAAGACCAATTATTGTGATGATCTGAGACATAGCAACAGAGGAACTGTTCCAGAGCTTAATTAGACCGTTCCACAGCCCCATTGGATTGCGGGTGATATCCCAAGGAGAAGGAAAGCTGGATCTCTATTTGAACACAAAAGGAACGCAAGCTCTTGAGCGGTAGGCAGCTTCTTTAAGGGAATGCAATGTGACATTTTAGAAACCCGGTCAACCTCCATTAGGATAACAGTATTGCCATTGGAAACAGGGAACCCGACAATGAAGTCCATGGAAAGATGTGTCCAAGGATGCTCACCATTAGCAATAGGTTGAAGAAGACCCACAGGAAGACGTTGAGGGGTCTTATTCTGTGCACAAACTGAGCAGGAGGCAACATATGCAGAAACATCAAAATGAAGACCTAGCCACCAGAATTGTCGAGTGACAGACCAAAACATTTGGTTCTTGTCTGGCTGACCTGCAGCTTTAGGATAGTGGTAACTTAAAATTAGATTTCTCAGGAGGTGCATTGGTTTTTGCAGCCAGGATCTCCTCCCCTAAGGAAGAAGTCTAATTAGTAGGTATGGTAGGAAAAATATGGTTAGGCGGTTAGGTAGGTACAGACTCCTCCTTGGACAGAGGTGAAAATTGTCAAGAGAGGGCATCAGCCCTAACATTCTTACTACCAGACAGGTAGGAGACCACATAATTAAACCGAGACAAAAATAGCGCCCATCTGGCCTGTTGGGCGACAAACGTTTTGCTTCGGATAGATAAGTTAAATTCTTGTGGTCAGTAAGAATGAGCACTGGTACGCTAGTATCCTTGGAGAAGATGCCTCCATTCCTTAAGTGCCAAAATAATGGCCAGTAATTCCCTGTCGCCAATTTCATAATTGCACACTCTGGAGACAATTTCTTAGAGAAGAAACCACATGGATGCATGGAACCGTCAAGCGTAGGACGTTGAGACAAGAGGGCACCTACTCCAGTCTCAGACGCATCGACCTCAAGAACGAAAGGCAAGACAAGGTTAGGATGAGCCAGAACTGGAGTGGCAGCAAAGGCAGTCTTAAGACTATCAAAGGCCTTAATGGCAGTAATTGACTAATGGAGTGGATCATTCTCTTTACAGGTCATGTCTGTGATAGACTTGACCAAGGAAGAAAAGTTTTTAATAAACTTTCTATAGTAATTGGCAAAGCCCAAAAAACGTTGAATAGACTGAAGACCAAGTGGGCGAGGCCACTGCAGAACTGTATACAACTTGTCAGGATCCATGGAGAACCCTGCAATGGAGATAACATAACCTAGGAAGGTTACTTGAGTCTGATGGAACTCACATTTCTCGAGTTTACAAAACAGGCCGTTCTCACGTAGTCTCTGAAGTACCCGTGTGACATCAGAACGATGAGCCTCAAGTGTGGGTGAGTGTATGAGGATGTCGTCTAAGTACACCACAACACACTGTTTCAACATATCTCGTAGGACATCATTAATAATTCCTGAAAAACAGCAGGAGCATTACATAAGCCAAAGGGCATTACAAGATATTCATAATTCCTGCTCCTGGTGTTAAATGCTGTTTTCCATTCGTGGCCCTCCTTGATCCTAACGAGATTGTACACTCCTCTCAAATCAAGTTTAGAAAAGACCGTAGCTCCCTTGAGGTGGTCAAAGAGTTCCGTAATGAGCGGAAAAGGGTAAGCATTCTTAATGGTAAGACGATTAAGACCCCTATAATCGATGCATGGTCTTAACTCGACGCCCTTTTTCGCAAATCCTGCAGGAGAGCAGGATTTGCGAATGATCGCCCCGTGACAGAGCATTGGCAACATACTCCTCCATAGCACAATTCTCTGCAACAGACAGAGGGTAAACCTGGCCCCGAGGAGGAATGGCTCTGGGTTGCAGGTCTATGGCACAATTGTAAGACCGGTGAGGAGGCAACGTACCGGCATGCACCTTGTCAAAAACACCTAGGAACTCAAGGTACTCCTCTGGCAAATGAGATACCGAAGTGCACAAGACTTTGACTGGTTTCCATAGACAAGTGGAAATACATTGCGGAGACCAAGATAACATTTCGGACCTGCACAGTTGAGACTGGGATTGTGCTTTTGGATCCAGGGATAACCCAGAACAACCGGTAATGCGGAGAGATTATCACCTGGAACTGGACGGTTTCAAAATAGAGAGCCCCAACAGCCATGGATAACAGAGCGGTTTCGTGAGTAACGAGTGTGGGCTGAAGGGGCCTGCCATTAATGGCCTCGATAGCAAGCGTAATGGACCGAGGCAATACAGGAATGGAGTGCTTTGATACAAAAGTACTGTCAATGAAATTGCCCCCAGCACCGGAGTCAACAAGAGCCTGGGTGAGTATGGAGGAGTACACACAGGAAAGGACAACCATGACCAAAGGTTTCTCCTTTAGCAGTTCTGTGGACGAGGATAAATCACACAAGGTCTGCTCCCGACAGGAACTTAGGTGCGAGCATTTTCTCTGCGTGTAGGATAATACTTCCTCCTAAAGGCCCTCACTGCCACAGAGAGACTTGTGAATCCCAACTGCATCGGCTCAGCAGTACCTGGTGACTCGGGACCAGGAGGCATGGGAGGAGAGGGAGGCATGGGTGGGAATGAACACATAGGAGACAATGGAACATGAGGCTTCCGCAAGCACTCCTTGAAAGAGGGCCTCTCTCTGAGTCTGATGTCAATTAGGATAAAAAAAGACACAAATGCCTTGAGATCCTCTGGTAAATCTCTGGCAGCAACTTTGTCTTTAATCGCATCAGAGAGCCCATGAAAGAAGGCGGCAACAAGAGCTTCATTGTTCCAACCTACCTCTGCAGCAAGCATACGGAACTCAATGGCATACTGAACAACAGATCTTGTACCTTGCTGAATGGACATGAGTCATTTAGCAGCAGAGGAGGAGCGACCCGGAGCATCACATACCCTTCGAAAGGAGGCCACAAATTCAGGGTAATTTGAAATCACAGGTTTATTAGTCTCCCACAAGGGATTAACCCAGGCAAGAGCTGTGTCCGAGAGTAACGAGTGTCAGAGGGAAACGCCTGAGGTAACATCTCAAAGTTAATGCCCACCTGGTTCAAAAATCCTCTGCACTGAATATATCGCTGAGGTAGAGGTGCAGAACCGGACATGCTCCTGGTAGGACTAGGTACAGCAGTGGAAACAGGAGCAGCCATAACTTGTGGGACACTCTGGTCCAAATGTGCAGTGCGAGTCAGCACGGTTTGCAGGGTTAGTGCAAATTGATCCAAGCGGTGATCCTGTTCATCCATCCTGGAAATGATGGTAGGTAAAGGTGGATTATTAGCACCATCAGGATTCATGGCCCTTGTGTAATGTCAGGGTGCCAGGAATCAGACTGAGATGAGAAGTTAAAAAATAATCACACCTTTATTTATAGCAAAAAATATATTATTTAAAACAAAAAAGTGCACAAGTCAAACAACAAGCCAGGAGTCAAAGCCAGAGCTGGTAGTCAGATGAGCCGAGTCAGGAGCCAAAGCAAATAGTCAGATAAGCCAAGTCAGGAAACAAGGAGAAGCGCAGAGTCAGGCACAAGCCATAGATCAGGAACCAGGATGGACGTCAGCCAGCCAAGTAATACACAGGAACTGGAACACAGGAATTCACAAACAGGTCTGAGACAATGCAAGGGTGACATCACAATTCTGAGACTGCAACCTGTCTCACACGGATAATGTACACCAGTCTGGCCATTAGAGGGCGTGCAGTAAAGAGCAGCATCACACATTCTGCACCAGATTCAGCAAGAGAGGTGAGTAAAATGGCTGCTAGCAGCACATGGTAAACAATGCAGGAAAATAACCCTGACAGGTGCACACTTGCAGCCAGGATAGGAGCTGGGCAGATATGCTTGACAGAGAAACTGGCACTTGGCAGAGATCCTCTGCATAGTTTGGGCACAGTAGCTAGACACTGACACATGGCAGAATCCCTCTGTGAAGCTTGGATGCAGAAGCAGGTGATTGGTACTTGAGAGATATTCTCTGCAGCGCTTGGCTACATGTGCTGGATACAGAAACTTGGCAAGCACCCTCTGCAGGGCTAGGCACTGAAACAGAATACCAGCACTTGACAAGTGCCCTCTGCAGGACTAGGATTCAGGAACAGGGTGCAAGAGAAGCAGGTTAATGCCACAGGATATACTGGAAGCAGAGACAGGCTGGTACGGAGTGAATAGCCAGGAGACAAACCGATGGTCAGATACCTGAAAGCAGTCAGAAAAGTCACCAAATCCAGGGAGAATCCAATAGAATAGTCAGGGTACAAGGCCAAGTTGGGTAAACATAAAACAGTCCAATCTTGCACCAATTCTAAGGGAGATACAAAAGATTCAGGAACCAAAAAGGAAATTCAGGCAAGGTCACTAACAAGATGATCCTCAATGTCATGGCAGGAAGTGGATTGTGAAGCAGCCTTTTATACGAGAGCTGATTACAAAACTACCTGCAGCTGACAAGCAGGTAGAGCCAGAGAGCAATCTACTGCAGATAACAGTTTTCCAAAAACTTCAAGAGAGTAGAAAGCCCTTTGGTGGCGCAGGAACAGAGAAACTGGCTGTGAATCAGGAGTCCCAGGTTCATCACATTCTGTTAGACAACTTTGTTTATTTTCTTATTCTGTAAGCACCTGAGTAATCTATATGTGCTATGCTCAACCAACACTATCATTTTTTCATGAATATAATTTTTTATTTTATATCTTTTTTTAAAGTAATATTTTATTGAGGTCAAAAGTCATGAGAATAACAAAGTAATGTTCAAACATTATGAAAAAATGAAATTGGCAATAAAAATTTTCATAGTACATAGCATAATGATGAAAACATTACGTGAGTGAGCATACAAATTGGAAACAAAAGAGCAACAGATGGCCTCAACATTTTCAATAATACTGTAGGGTATCATATATCTGTAGAAAAGAAAAGCGAATAACAATACGAATAGTTTGTTATATATAAAGCGATATCTGATAATCTTGGTGACCCAAACAAAGGGTGGCAAGGAGTAAGGAGGGAAAGGAAGGAGATGGAGGGGAGAAGGTGGGGTAGGAGAGAGAGGAGAGCAAGGGAAAAAAAAAAAGGGGGGGGGAGAGGGAAGGGAAGTCATGTATTACCTCAGGCTTCTAGAATAGCAACCCGGGATTAACTGATAATTAGTTGTACTTGAGATAGACATTAATTATTCTAAACTCATGGGAGATTAGGTACTACCCGTGGGTCCTCTCGGGGGGTCTTTCAGCCTTCTCCAAGAGTCCCAAATCTGGGAGTGTAGGGCCACCTTATTCTGTTGAGTAAATATTGGGCATTCCATTTGTTCAAAGTAGAACATGATCTTAACTACTTCTGCCCATCTTGGGGCTGTCTTTTGTTTCCAGAGTCTAGCAACTGCTAGCTTGGCAGCCAATAACAGGTAAATGCTCAGGAAAATGGTGGAGATGGAGTCTGACTTAATTCTTATATGGAATAGCAAAGTTTGTGGGGAGTTGCCAATCAGAGGGTCAAGAGCTAAGCACTTGTTTAGGATTGTAGACCAGAAAGGTTGTAATGTCGGGCATTCCCACCATCCCACACTCCCTCCAGCACAGCGGGGAATTGGAGTGGGAAATTTTAAAAAGCCTAAGTGGAGTGAGGTGCCATTGGGTGCAAATTTTAATGTATAGCTCTAAGAAGGTCACGCAGTGAAGCGCCTGTTTGGTTTGCGTGGCAGCTTTAGCCCAGTCCGCTTGTTCTGCATGGAATTTTAAGTCTCTTTCCCAGGCTATAATGTAAGCTGACTTGAAGAAAGTAGGGGAATTCAGCAGGTCCCTATAAGAGATCAAGAGCGCTCTTGGTACTTTGATTTTGCCCGACCATCTTTTTTCCCATTCAGTTGTGTCACGGAGGGGGCAGTCAAAAAATCCCCAGGAGTTCAAAAGGCCGCGGAGCCTCCAGAATTCAAATTGTAAGAGGGGAGATGGGTTATAAGCTGAAATGAAATGAGAGGTGGCTATAAACCTGCCTCTGGGAAACAAGTCAGCTATGCAAGTAATGCCGCACTCATGCCAGAATTGTGGATGTGAGTCCCTGAGGGCTAAGAGGAGTCCGATAGGGAATGTATGGGAGAGGGATGTGGGGCAATTTGCTTTAACGAGTGCAGCCTATCCCAGAAACGTAAAGAATGTATGATCATGGTGTTATGTATGCTATATGTAGACCTAACATGTTTGGGGAGCCAGATGAGATCTGGAAGTAATAGAGACTTAGGCAAGGTAGCTTGTTCCAGTGTTCGCCATCCACTAGGGGTGGAGGTGACATTCCAAGCGAGGATGTGTGCTAGGCGTGAGGCCTCATGGTAAGTAGCAATGTTGGGGCGCCAGCGCCTCCATTACAAATCGGTTGCTGCATGATACGAGTAGCTACTCTGGGGTGTTTGTTTCTCCAGATAAACTTATTGCAGACTTGTTAAAATTTACCAATAAGGGCTTTGGGTATCGGAATAGGGAGTGAGCAAAAAAGGTAGGTTAGCTTAGGGAGTAGCACCATTTTAAACGCTGCCACCTGACCAAGCCATGAGATACAGGGTACACTCCATGTATTTGCACTCTTCTGGAACTGCTGTAGCAATGGTTAAAAATTGGATTTGATGATAGTAGATATGTTAGAAGAGAGATAGACACCTAGATGTTTGATTTTCTGTTTGGACCAATTGAACGAATATGTTGCTTAAAGAGAATCAAGTTCTCCGTCCTCCAAATTGATGGCATAAGCGTCAGTTTTGTTAAGGTTCAGCTTATAGTGGCTGAGTTGGCCAAAATGGTTGAGTAACCTAAACAGGACAGGGAGAGACCGAACAGGGTCATTCAGAAAAATAGTTAGGTCATCCTCAAACAGTGCAGTCTTTTGCGTAGTTCCCTCAATCTCAACTCCCCGTATCTCCGGGTTGCTCCTAATGGCCTCTGCAAGCGGTTCCATAATCAAAGCGAATATCAGCGGAGACAGAGGGCACCCTTGTCGGGTCCCGTTAGTGATTAAAAAAATCGAAGAGCGAAAACCTAGGCCTTTAACTGAGGCTGAGGGGGCTGAGTAGAGTGACCCAACACCAGAGATAAAGCTGGGGGGGAAGCCGAAGTGACTGAGGACTTCAAACAGGTATGACCAATTCACCCTGTCAAAGGCTTTTTCGGCGTCAAGCGCCAGCGCTGTGCCGGGGATAAGTCTTTGTTTGGCCTCAAAGAAAATATTGAGCAGTCTGCAGGTGTTGTCCGGTCCCTCCCTGCCCAGGGTGAAACCAACCTAGTCTTCATTGATAAGTGACACGAGAACCCTATTGAGTCTGATAGCCATAACCTTAGCCAGGATTTTGACATCCGTGTTAATTAATGAGATAGGGCGGAAGTGTTCACACCTGTCCAGGGTCTTTCCTGGTTTTGGGATTGTCACTATAACCGCTTCAAGCATTTCTGGAGGGAGGGAGCTAGTTTGTCTGGCAAGCAAACAAATTCTGGTAAGTAGGGGGGAGAGCTGTGCAGAAAAGGTTTTATAGAAGAGGGCGCTATACCCGTCTGGACCTGGGGATTTATTGGGCTTCAAGGATTTAATTGGCAAAGCCACTTCATCAATGGCAATAGGAGAATCTAACATCATTTTCTGAGATTCAGATAGAACTGGTAGGGACAAGGACTTCAAGAAATCCTGGATGTGTTGAGAAGACGGGGCAGGAGTTACTGAGGAATTTTGTAAGTTATATAGGGAGGAATAATAGTGTGCAAAAGCGTTCCCAATATCCACTGGGAGGCGAACAATGCCCTGCGGCGTTATTAAATGAGGAATGCGAGCTTCTGCAGTGCGCTGCCTAAGCTTATTAGCTAAAAGTCGGTCTGCTTTGTTTCCTTTGGCGTAAAAAGTTTGCTGAAACCGGCGAACCTGTGACTGATAGCGCTTAAGTTCTATGGCTTCTATTTTCAGCTTGGTGTCCTCTATTTGCAAGAGGGTCTGTGGATCTAAGGAAATCATATGAGAGGTGGTTAGTGAATGAAGGTTTGAGTGAAGTTGGGACAGAGATCCCCCCAGTTGCTTGTTATGGTCTGCTTTCAATTTAAAAAACAATCCTCTAGCAAAAGCCTTAAGTGTGTTCCATAGGCAGAAGTAATTTACAGAACCGTTATAATTTATCTGAAGAAACTCGTTAATGTTTCTTTGGAGAAACTGAATCTGCTCTGGGGTTGAGAGCAGATGCTCCGGGAGTCTCAAGGAGGACCGAAAGGACATACAGGTTGGAACTTTTAAGGAGAGCTGAACCGGGGAGTGATCAGACCAGGGGCATCCCGGCATAGAGACCCGCTGAACAAGATCAAGAAGTCTTGGCTCGCAATAGACATGATCGATTCTGGTATATGTATTATGTACCGCAGAATAGTAGGAGTAGTCTCTAGACGTGGGATGATGGGACCGCCAAATATCAAACAAGTTATATTGTGCAAGAAGGCTGTTGAATTGTCTAGCGGACCGTGAGGTTTGGGGGTCACATGATTTAGATTTAGGAGAGCGTCTATCTAAGGTGGTGTCTGTAATTATGTTGAAGTCACCTGCAAGTAGGAGGTTTTGGGACCTCTTAGAGGCTAAAAATCTTAGAAATTTCCTGAGCATTCTGGTTTGGCCCGAGTTGGGAGCATAGTAGCTAGCTAGGGTGTATGGGATGCTATCCAATTTGCAATTCAAAATGAGGTATCTGCCCTTAGGGTCTGTGAAGGAACTGATTTTTTCATATAGCACTGACTTGTGAATCATGATTGCAACACCTCGCGACTTAGAGTCAAAGGAGGCTGTTTCAACTATTGGAAAGTGTTTACAGTGCAAGGGTATGGGCATTCTCTGAACCCAGTGGGTTTCTTGTAAAAAAAACACTTTAGATTTGGCATGATAAAGATAGTTTAGAAGTCTGCTTCTTTTGTTCGGGGTATTAAGACCCCTTACATTTTGAGAGGTACAGATGAAGGACATCTTGTAACTCGGGTTGGCTCAGAAAAAGAGAGAGAGAAAAAAAAAAAAAAAAGGGGGAGGGGGGGAGGGGAAGGAAGAGGGGGGAGGAGTAAGGAGAGGAAAAGGGGGGAGGGGATGGGGAGGAGGGATGAATAAAGAGTGGGATACCGTGTAGCTGTAGTGTGGGTCACCTGGTACACAAGAAAAAAAAACGGGCAAACTATAATACAGTGGTTGTACTTATAATCTATTGGTTGCGGTATAAACGAGAAAAAACGCTCAGGTAGACCCCCTTCTGGGGGGGTATTTTGTAAATTGGAGGATAGGAAAAGGTGTTAGGATATTAGGATAGGAAAAGGTGTTGCTGGAAAACTAGGGGATTAACAGACTATTATAGAGGGGATAGGAAAAAGGTGGGGAGGAATGGACTCTATATAGTAAATTCTTTTAAGAAAAGTAAAGAGATAAAGGAGTGTGACTGGACCAATCAAGGAAGGGAGGGAAGGAAGGAGGAGAAGAAGAGGGAGAGGGAAGAGGTGGAGGAAACGGAGGAGGACGGAGGTGGGAAGAGGTGGGCTGTGTTAGTTAGATTGTCGCGTAAAGGCAAGAGAGTAGAAGGAAAAGGTAATAAGGGGTAAGGGTTACTGCTAGTGAGAGAAAGAGGTATAGATCAAGACGGCCATGTCGCCTGCCTCATGTTATAGATGTCTAAAGAATTGGAGATTTTTCAGTGTATCAAGAATTAGGTGGGAAGAAAAAGCAAATATCGACACTGTTAACAGCCTCTGGCTGAAGGGGTGTGATACATTATAGGAAGAGGAGACATAGAGAGACAAATTATTTCCAATAACGATACTAATTAGAAATGCAACAGTATAAACATAAAATTCAACAACCAACAACATAACATTTGACTGATGAACACTGCGAACTCCATCTGAACCTAACATAGATTAATGTGTACCTAAGGCAGAGAGCATCTATCTAGGAAGACCATTACATGTGGGTAAGTACACCATTGGATTACTGTAATCTAGGTACTAAGAGAAAAGAGATACCTGGTCAGAGGAGTGTAATGCAATAATATAAGGCCAAATCCTGCTAGGATGGTCCACATTTGTGTTGTCAGTGAACGGACGTCTACGTCCACTGCAGCAGATGGCTGAGCATGTCTTGGGGGTGTGAGTCTATCCGTGGGCTATGTCCCTTACATAGTTTACTAGTGACCTTGCATGTAAATTAGAGTGGAACTCAGTGTGTGAACTAGAAAGCATAACTCTGTGTGCATAAATACATTATCGCAGAACCAGCAAGGATAATTAGGTATAAATAAGGGGTGATATGTGTTCTGCCTAGGATAGCCGGGGGGCATACGAGGTTAGCAACCCGTATTGGTATGCAGATAATTGTAAAACATCTATATATCTACATTTAAGCTAGATTTTGAGGGGAATAAACAGTGATATTGAAGTTGGTCTATACGGGCATTGTTGACAGAGTATGGATCGGTATGTAAATCAGGCAATATAACAATCTAGAGGAGAACACAAAAGCTATAGTGCATATTTAGTGCCTCGGGAAGCGGCCATATGAATAAAAATTACAGGTGCCAACAAACATAGGTAATGATGACATAATAAAAGGCAGCACAAACAGTCAATATGCACAACAGTGCATATACTTATCTGCCAGCAAGCGGGCTCATATAGATAAAGTTCACAGCAGACAACATGCAGGTAGAGATTTATCGGCAAGGGCCAAGATGTCCATAAGTAGAAACTAGAGTGACCCTTCAAGATGGTGAGCCTGATCTGTGCCTTGGAGGTAGAGCGCCCCATTCACGTCTATCAGGTGGTTGCCTATGGCAAATAGGGCTATGGGGATCTGCAATCGGCCACTCTGGGTCAGCGGGTCTGTGCGACTGCTGAGAGGACTGTCGATGTGGTGAAGAAGACGCTGCTGACCATTCCTCAGCAGAGGCTTGAAGTTGGCTGTGTTGAGGCTTAGATTTCTCTTTACTCAGGGGGAGTAGATTCCACCTCTGGAGAAGTTTGTATCCTTTGGTTGGCTGGAGAACTGTAAACATCTGGTTATCTTTAAAGATCAAAAGCTTGATAGGGTATCCCCATCTGTACCTAACGTTGTTCTTTCTGAGCGCGTATGTAATTTCAGTGAAGGTTTTCCTTTTTTGCAGAGACCGAGTAGACAGGTCAGGGAAAATTTGAAGGTTTTTAAACCTGTCTGGAAATGCAGGCTTTTGAAAATGTGCAATTTGGATACGCTCTTTGTAAGTAAAGTAGTGGAGGCGCACTATAATGTCTCTAGGCTGGTCATCCGATAAGCCCTTAGGTTTGAGGGACCTATGAGCTCTGTCAACTTGATCCTCTGACTTCGTGGTTGGAGGTGCTAGGGTGTGGAACAGATCTTGGAGAAATGGTTGTAGGTCAGCTGTGGAGACAGACTCGGGCACACCTCGGATCCTAAGGTTATTGCGCCGAGATCTGTCCTCCAGATCTGCAATTTTGTCCTCAATGACATCAAAATGGTCAGATAGACGCTGGGCAAAGCTGAGGAGATTGGATTGCTCTGTGGAGAGGTTCTCTTGTCTCCTCTCTAGGGAGTCTATGCGCTCATTAGTGGAAGATATTTCTTTCTTAAGCTCCGCCGTAGATGCTGCAATTTTAGCCGTGAATGAGGCGTGGTGTTGATCTAATAGGTGCTTCAGGGACTCCATGATGAATGAAGGAGTGACTTCTTCTGATGGAAATTGCTGGATGCTCTGCATAGCGGCTGAAGTTAATTTGGAAATGTCAGATCTTGGTGAATCAGGCGTCTCTGTCTCAGAGGAGGTATACACGTGGGTCCAAAGTGGTCCATAACTGTCTTTTTTAATGGGAAGGTCTGCTTATTCTTTTTCCTCGCAGATTGTGACATTGTAGGGGACCAACAGGCAAAAATGGAGTGAAAACAATGGGAGCAGATAGATTTATTTCCCAAATTGCTTAAGCAAACCAGGGCGTTAGTAGAGGTCAATTTACACTGAGTGGTAGGCAGGCATTAGAGGCCTGGACGGACTTACTCCATCTTTCAACTAGGCTTGCAGCCCGAAAAAGGAGAGAATATAGGGAGAAATATACACTGCTGCACCCCTGACTGTAGTCAGCTGTGTGATGAAGTTAGGGTATATTTGTGATTTAAGTGACTGCGGCCTTCCGGATCACAAAAATGCCTCTATGAATATGGGTAACAAGAATGTTTTTCACTGTGTGCTATAGGACTGGTCTTACAGTATTCTGTTCTATAGCGCCATGTGGGTTACAAGTAACAAGAGATCTTTGCTTAGAACGCCCAAACTGACTTAGGACAGTTGTAGCTCCACATCAAAGGGTGTGCAAACACCAAGGACAAATTGAATGTTATTAGAGCCAGCAGGTGACTTGCAGCAACAACAAGCGAAATATAAATAAAAGAAAACACACAAATTTGGCTTCAATAGTGTCTCTTATTGAAAATCTGTGACAAGTATTTATTTTCTTGCTGATGTATTGCTCCTTTCTTAGTTGGCACTGATGAAATGCTGTGATAGCAATGTGAGATGGATTATTGAAGAGCCTTTTTAGTATAGCCTGTTTCCACGTGGGGGTAGAGCTGCACTAATCTGTATGACCGGCTTTCAAACTAGGTGAAAAAAATAACTGTGTGATAGCTAGTGAGTATGTAAAAGTCCACGGTGCTCCCTAAGCTGCTCTTCTATTTAAAGTTGAGATCTGTATTGGATTTTGCTGTAAATGTTAGCAGCGTACTGTTAATGGATCTGCAGCACTAAGCCGGTATGTGAGATGAAAATGGCGTCTTCGCGCCAGAACCTGGGAGCATCAAACAGGGAGGATAACTAAGTGTGCGTCCTGTATGTTGTAAGTGTCCCACACTAATAACGCTGCTCAGTTTTGTGTGAACCGGACAGTGACCGGTGTCCGCCCGGTGTCTACTCACAGTTTGTTCAGCAGTTGCGGTCCGGAGGGGACTCCTATAATGACGTCCTCAGAGCAGCTTAACTTCTTGTAGCGGTATGTACAGCTGGGCTCCGGAGCGGATCCCTGACCCTCCGGAGCTAGATGTGGTGTAATGCTGCAGCAGCTGCGTCGCTTAGCCAAGCGTATCAAGTGTTGAAGTCGACTGTAGAGCTCTGAAGCGTCTGTGGATCCCAGGCCTGTCAGGACCGGGCTAGCTGGTGTCAAAGCCTCAAGTAACACTGCGTGCTCCACGGGCGTAATTCACAGAGGCTTGATAGCAAAAGTAGCCTTAATATGTCTTCTGGTAAAACTAAATCCCACAAGAGCTAAGTTAAAATACACTTTTGCTGGGTAGGATACAGGAGCTCTATGAGAAAGCATCTGCTGTGTGCGGTAGTTGGCTCTGCCCCCTTTATTTTATATTTTGGCCTGCAACCATTTAAACTTTGTATTCCACCACCCTCCATCTCCAGTGAATGGACTTTTTTGATACACAGTAGAGCCCCCCATCTTCCCCAAATCTGCCATCTTACACAGGCCATGTTTGCCTTCGCCATAAAAATATATATATATTTATATATGTTAAGGTTTATACTCATATAGGCATTGTTATACATCAATATTAATGAGGCAATGATTATTTTCTTGGTATACTAAATTGCTCAATTGTGTTAGAAATATATTGGAAATTGTTTATATGAGTTTTTATAATTCCGTATTTTGTTGTGGTATTGTTGTTTTTTTTTCCTTTTTTTCTAATATCTTTAGGGGATATTAATAATTATAGAGAGAAAAAAGATAAAATGGAGCATTTTTGAAATATACTAAAGCTTTAAAAGGTTGGTTAACATACTGTAAATCTAGAAATTTAAATGTAACACCTAAATGCCCTTTTTTCACAGGCAAAAAATATATCTGTCAAGTCTGGACCTGAAGATTTTAAATTGATCTAATAAAGAAGATTCATAAGAATAATTCAGATGTTTTTTTTCTATCAGCAAGAGACACAAATGTTGTTAGATTTACTTATAATGTTTATGTAGGAGATGATGAACATCACAACTATTTCTGGAAATGTCACCAGCAGCTAATGAAAATATTTCTGACACTGGTAGATTAGAATGTGTAATTTTTAAACATGCAGGATTTCCAATAGGAGGGTTACAGACTGTGACCTCATGCCACAAAACATATTCTCATCATGTATTTATTGATGTATTTATTTTAATTCAAGCCTTGTGAGAATAAATGTGGTAAGTCATTAAATGTCACATTAGTATGTTGGTTATGGGTGATCTAGGTTATGCCGGGGAAACAAGTAGAGTGTGAACTGTGTTAAAGGTTCCATTCATGGAACCAGAAGCATCAGTAAGTTTGACATCAGATATACATGGAATATTTTAAAATAATTTATTAAATTTAAGACTTCATCTAGTGGTCTCTGACCTGTAGCTTTCAATTAATATGTATCAAACAAGCGCCACCATAAAATATCTAAACTACTTCAGTTTTAGAAAATATATATTTGCCTTTCTTTTTACAAATCAATTAATAATTATTTAAAGCAAAATAAACAAACTATCGGCTAGATTTAGAGTTTTGTCGGTAAAGACCCGCGTAGCTAAAGCTGCTTTTTTTCCCTACGCACCCTTAAGACAACGTTGGTATTTAGAGTTGTCTGAGTGGCTGCGTTAGGCTCAAAAAAGGGTGCGTTGAGCCTAACTTAGCTCCTCTTCAACCCTCAATACCAGCATTGCTTACGGTAGTGGTAAGCAGCTAAAACGTGCTCGTGCACGATAATCCCCATAGGAAACAAAAAAGCAGCGTTCAGCTCCTAATGCAGCCCCATTGTTTCCTATAGGGAAACACGCTCTAAGTCTGCACCTAACACCCTAACATGAACCCCGAGTCTAAACACCCCTAACCTTACACTTATTAACCCCTAATCTGCCGCCCCCGCTATCGCTGAGACCTGCATTATATTATTAACCCCTAATCTGCCGATCCGGACACCGCCGCAACCTACATTATCCCTATGAACCCCTAATCTGCTGCCCCTAACACCGCCGACCCCTATATTATATTTATTAACCCCTAATCTGCCCCCCCAATGTCGCCGCTACCTTACCTACACTTATTAACCTCTAATCTGCCAACCGGACCTCGCCGCCACTATAATAAATGTATTAACCCCTAAACCGCCGCACTCCCGCCTCGCAAACACTAGAATAAATTTGATTAACCCCTAATCTGCCCTCCCTAACATCGCTGCCACCTACCTACAATTATTAACCCCTAATCTCCCGCCCGCAACGTCGCCGCTACTATAATAAAGTTATTAACCCCTAAACCTAACCCTAACACCCCCCTAACATAAATATAATTTAAATGAATCAAAATAATATTCCTAAAATTAACTAAATTAATCCTATTTAAAACTAAATACTTACCTATAAAATAAACCCTAATATAGCTACAATATAAATAATAATTACATTGTAGCTATTTTAGGATTTATATTTATTTTACAAGCAACTTTGTATTTATTTTAACTAGATACAATAGCTATTAAATAGTTAATAACTATTTAATAGCTACCTAGTTAAAATAATTACAAAATTACCTGTAAAATAAACCCTAACCTAAGTTACAAATACACCTAACACTACACTATCATTAAATTAATTAAATAAATTACATACAATTAGCTAAAATAAAATACAATAAATAAACTATACTATAATACAACCCCCCCCCACTAAATTACGAAAATTAAAAAAGAATTACAAGCAGTTTAAACTAATTACACCTAATCTAAGCCCCCTAATAAAATAAAAAATCCCCCCAAAATAAAAAATTCCCTACCCTATTCTAAAATACAAAAGTAATCAGCTCTTTTACCAGCCCTTAAAAGGGCTTTTTGCGGGGCATTGCCCCAAAGTAATCAGCTCTTTTACCTGTAAATAAAAATACAATACCCCCCACATTACAACCCACCACCCGCACACCCCTACTCTAACCCACCAAACCCCCCTTAAATAAACCTATCGCTAACCCCCTGAAGATTTCCCTACCTTGAGTTGTTTACACCCAGCCGAGCCGAATTCTTCATCCAAGGTGCGCAGAGGAGGTCCTTGATCTGGTAGACGTCTTCATCCAAGCGGCTAAGAAGAGGTCCTCCATCCGGTAGAAGTGTTCATCCAGGCGGCGTCTTCAATCTTCATCCATCCGGAGCGGAGCCATCTTCAACGGAGCCGACGCGGAGCCATCCTCTTCAACCGACGGACTAACGACGAATGAAGGTTCCTTTAAGGGACGTCATCCAAGATGGCGTCCCTTCAATTCCGATTGGCTGATAGAATTCTATCAGCCAATCGGAATTAAGGTAGAAAAAATCTGATTGGCTGATGCAATCAGCCAATCAGATTGAAGTTCAATCCGATTGGCTGATCCAATCAGCCAATCGTATTGAACTCGCATTCTATTGGTTGTTCCGATCAGCCAATAGAATGCGAGTTCAATACGATTGGCTGATATTTTGCTTCACTGCTTTCTGGTGATACTTTTATTTTGCCACAGTAGTGACACATAATAAATGTCAAGTCCCAAGACAAGCTGAGCACATAAGTAAACCTCTAGGATGTGTGTTGACCCAATACCTAGTTTTTGTAGGGAATTTGAGTACCAATATAATTCAAGAAGACAGATAGACTCCAATCCTGTAACTGTGGTTTTTAAATGTTATGTCTTATTTTACATATGTTATCACAATGCTGTTGTGTGTTTATGTCCCTGCATTCACTTCCTGTGATACACTAAGGGTATACCTATAAAATGTTAATTCCCTGTAAGTGAAAAACCTGTTATTGTACAACTTTGTTGGTGAGATAAGTAATCATAATGGTTAAGTTTATATGTATATCAAAGCTTGTATAAAATACAAAACCAAGAGCACTTCCACTTCCACTGCTTTTGACTGTTGCAGGAAGATGCAACTTGAACACTCTTGCCTCTATCATAATTGCAGGTCTTTGTATCAGACACCTGATGTTAGTGCTGTTATTGTATATGTTTGCATGTCCTGTGATTTGTTTGACTTAAATAAAGCTCTTTTTAAAAATATTTTTTTTTTTTTTTTAAAAAAAGGCCCCCCCAAAATAAAAAAGCCTAGCCTACAATAAACTACCAATTGACCTTAAAAGGGCCTTTTGCGGGGCATTGCCCCAAAGTAATCAGCTCTTTTACCTGTAAAAAAGAAATACAAACACCCCCCCAACAGTAAAACCCACCACCCACACAACCAACCCCCCAAATAAAATACTATCTAAAAAAACCTAAGCTCCCCATTGCCCTGAAAAGGGCATTTGGATGGGCATTGCCCTTAAAAGGGCAGTTAGCTATTTTGCGGCCCAAACTCTAATCTAAAAAATAAAACCCACCCAATACACCCTTAAAAAAAACCTAACACTAACCCCCTGAAGATCGACTTACTGTTCTGAAGACCGGACATCCATCCTCAAGGAAGCGGCACAACGAAGCCGGGAGAAGTCTTCATCCAAGCCAGGCAAAGTGGTCCTCCAGACGGGCAGAAGTCTTCATCCAGACGGCATCTTCTATCTTCATCCATCCGACGTGGAGAAGCTCCATCTTCAAGACATCCGAATCAGAGCTTCCTCTTCATCCGACGGACTAACAACGAATGACAGTTCCTTTAAGTGACGTCATCCAAGGTGGCGTCCCTTAGATTCTGATTGGCTGATAGAATTCTATCAGCCAATGGGAATTAAGGTAGTAAAAATCCTATTGGCTGATCCAATCAGCTATTAGGATTGAGCTTGCATTCTATTGGCTGTTCCAATCAGCCAATAGAATGCGAGCTCAATCCTATTGGCTGATTGCATCAGCCAATAGGATTTTTTCTACCTTAATTCCGATTGGCTGATAGAATTCTATCAGCCAATCAGAATCTAAGGGACGCCATCTTGGATGACATCACTTAAAGGAACCGTCATTCATCAGTCCATCGGCAATGCCCATCCAAATGCCCTTTTTCAGGGCAATGGGGAGCTTAGGTTTTTTTTAGATACTATTTTATTTGGGGGGTTGGTTGTGTGGGTGGTGGGTTTTACTGTTGGGGGGTGTTTGTATTTCTTTTTTACAGGTAAAAGAGCTGATTACTTTGGGGCAATGCCCCGCAAAAGGACCTTTTAAGGGCTATTGGTAGTTTAGTTTTTTTTTGTACTTTAGCTAATTTAATTTATTTAATTGTATTTAATGTAGTTAAGTTATTTAATTATAGTGTAGTGTTAGGTGTTATTGTAACTTAGGTTAGGTTTATTTTACAGGTACTTTTGTATTTATTTTAGCTAGGTAGTTATTAAATAGTTAATAACTATTAAGTAACTATTCTACCTAGTTAAAATAAATACAAACTTGCCTGTAAAATAAAAATAAACCCTAAGCTAGATACAATATAACTATTAGTTATATTGTAGCCAGCTTAGGGTTTATTTTACAGGTACAGTGGGGAAAAAAAGTATTTAGTCAGCCACCAATTGTGCAAGTTCTCCCACTTAAGAAGATGAGAGAGGCCTGTAATTTTCATCATAGGTATACCTCAACTATGAGAGACAAAATGTGGAAACAAATCCAGACAATCACATTGTCTGATTTGGAAATAATTTATTTGCAAATTATGGTGGAAAATAAGTATTTGGTCAATATCAAAAGTTCATCTCAATACTTTGTTATATATCCTTTGGAGGCAATGACAGAGGTCAAACGTTTTCTGTAAGTCTTCACAAGGTTGTCACACACTGTTGCTGGTATGTTGGCTCATTCCTGTATGCAGATCTCCTCTAGAGCAGTGATGTTTTGGGGCTGTCGCTGGGCAACACGGACTTTCAACTCCCTCCAAAGGTTTTCTATGGGGTTGAGATCTGGAGACTGGCTAGGCCACTCCAGGACCTTGAAATGCTTCTTACGAAGCCAGTCCTTCATTGCCCGGGTGGTGTGTTTGGGATCATTGTCATGCTGAAAGACCCAGCCATGTTTCATCTTCAATGCCCTTGCTGATGGAAAGAGGTTTGCACTCAAAATCTCACGATACATGGCCCCATTCATTCTTTCATGTACACGGATCAGTCGTCCTGTTCCCTTTGCAGAGAAACAGCCCCAAAGCATAATTTTGCCACCCCCATGCTTTACAGTAGGTTTGGTGTTCTTTGGTTGCAACTCAGCATTCTTTCTCCTTCAAACACGATGAGTTGTGTTTCTTCCAAACAGTTCTACTTTGGTTTCATCTGACCATATGACATTCTCCCAATCCTCTTCTGGATCATCCAAATGCTCTCTAGCATACATAAGACGGGCCCGGATATGTACTGGGTTAAGAAGGGGGACACGTCTGGCACTGCAGGATCAGAGTCCCTGGCGGCGTAGTGTGTTACTGATGGTAGCCTTTGTTACGTTGGTCCCAGCTCTCTGCAGGTCATTCACTAGGTCCCCCCGTGTGGTTCTGGGATGTTTGCTCACCATTCTTGTGATCATTTTGACCCCACGGGTTGAGATCTTGCGTGGAGCCCCAGATCGAGGGAGATTATCATTGGTCTTGTATGTCTTCCATTTTCTAATTATTGCTCCCACAGTTGATTTCTTCACACCAAGCTGCTTGCCTATTGCAGATTCAGTCTTCCCAGCCTGGTGCAGGTCTACAATTTTGTTTCTGGTGTCCTTCGACAGTTCTTTGGTCTTCACCATAGTGGAGTTTGGAGTGTGACTTTTTGAGGTTGTGGACAGGTGTCTTTTATACTGATAACAAGTTCAAACAGGTGCCATTAATACAGGTAATGAGTGGAGGACAGAGGAACCACTTAAAGAAGAAGATACAGGTCTGTGAGAGCCAGAAATCTTGCTTGTTTGTAGGTGACCAAATACTTATTTTCCACCATAATATGCAAATAAATTCTTTCTAAATCAGACAATGTGATTGTCTGGATTTGTTTCCACATTTCGTCTCTCATAGTAATCAGCCAATCGGATTGAAGTTCAATCCGATTGGCTGATCCAATCAGCCAATAGGATTGACCTCGCATTCTATTGGCTGATTCGATCAGCCAATAGGATTTTTCCTACCTTAATTCCGATTGGCTGATAGGATTCTATCAGCCAATCGGAATTCAAGGGACGCTATCTTGGATGACGTCATTTAAAGGAACCTTCATTCTTCATTAGGACTTCGTTTGAAGAGGATGCTCCGCATCGGCTGGATTAAAGATGGACCCGCTCCGGAAGGATGAAGATAGAAGATGCCGTCTGGATGAAGATTTCTACCATCTGGAGGACCTCTTCTGCCCCGATCGGATGAAGACTTCTGCCGTATGGAGGACCACTTGTCCCGGCTTGGTGAAAACGGCTCAAGGTAGGGTGATCTTCAGGGGGTTAGAGTTAGGTTTTTTTAAGGGGGGATTGGGTGGGTTTTAGAGTAGGGTTGGGTGTGTGGGTGGTGGGTTGTAATGTTGGGGGGGTATTGTATTTTTTTTTACAGGTAAAAGAGCTGATTACTTTTGGGCAATGCCCCCCAAAAGGCCCTTTTAAGGGCTATTTGTAATTTAGTTTAGGGTAGGGAAATGTTTTTATTTTGGGGGGCTTTTTTATTTTATTAGGGGGATTAGAGTAGGTGTAATTAGTTTAAAATTATTGTAATTCTTTTTTCCCCCCTGTAATTTAGTGTTTTTTTTTAAATTAATTTAGTTTATTTAATTTAATTGTAAATAATTGTGGTTTAGGTAATTAGTTTAATGATAGTGTAGTGTTAGGTGTAATTGTAACTTAGATTGGATATCAGAGCGCCAAACAACGTAGGCAGGGTCTATGGGCAGATAGTCAAATACCAAAGGTAACAATAGGTTGAAATAATATGATTTAATACATAAGATAAAAAAGCTGGTACATTTAAAATTATACAACAATTAGTCATGGATCCATGTTACACTTTAAAATAATAACAAATAATGTCTATTGCATAAAACTTAAATTCTAATATGTGAATGCTAGGAGCGCTTATGCACACTCTATTTAAAAAACAATGGGTTACAATGCAGAGGTGGATAAATTCCAGGTTGCTTGAAACCGGTGGGTGTGAAATGTAAGTGTCTCCGAATTGGGGTTTTGCCTATGTGTTTATCCAAAATTATGTAAATCCTAACAGGTGGACAAAAAATGTTACAGGAATGTCTAGAACCTGAATTCAAATTATAAGACCTGAGGTTGTGCCTATGAGGGGTACTTATCAAGCAGTCTACTTTACCTGCCTTCGCCGGTCCAATACGCCCGCCTAAGCTCGCCTCACATCGCCGCCGCAGACCTGAATACGTTCGCCTAAGTTATCAAAAAAGCTGTCAAAAAGCCACGCACCAAGTACGGGTTGATGAGCAGCGGATTGTGATAGTTATCACTGATCCGATCTCGCTGCTCTTTGACTTTTTCACAACTTTATTGATACCCCTGTCACTAAGCACTCACACTAACTACACTGTTCTACCCCCTATACCGGCACCCTCGGAGCCCCCCGCAACTAAATAAAGTTACTAACCCCTAAACCGACGCTCCTAGACCCCGCCGCAACTCTTATAAATGTATTAACCCCTAAACCGCCGCTCCCGGACCCCACCGCCACCTACATTATACCTACTAACCCCTATCCTGCCCCCCCCTATACCGCCGCAACCTATAATACATTTATTAACCCCTATCCTGCGGATCCCGGACCCCGCCGCAACTAAATAAATAGTTTAACCCCTAAACCGCCGCTCCTGGACCCCGCCGCAACCTATATTAAACTTATTAACCCCTAATCTGCCCCCCCCTACACCGTCGCCACCTATAATAAATTTATTAACCCCCTATACTGCCCCCCCTACACCGCCGCCACTGTAATAAAATTATTAACCCCTATCCTGCCACCCCCTACACCGCCGCAACTCTAATAAAATTATTAATCCCTAAACCTAAATCTAACACTAACCCTAACACCCCCCAAACTTAAATATTAATTAAATACATCTAAATAAATTTAACTCTTATTAACTAAATGAATCCTATTTAAAACTAAATACTTATCTGTAAAATAAACCCTAATATAGCTACAATATAAATAATAATTATTTTGTAGCTATTTTAGGATTTATTTTTATTTTACAGGCAAATTTCAATTTATTTTAACTAGGTACAATAGCTATTAAATAGTTATTAACTATTTAATAGCTACCTAGTTAAAATAAAGAGAAATTAACCTGTAAAATAAATCCTAACCTAAGTTACAATTACACCTAACACTACACTATACTTTAATAAATTAATCCTATTTAAAACTAAATACTAACCTGTAAAATAAACCCTAAGATAGCTACAATATAATTAATAATTACATTGTAGCTATTTTAGGATTTATATTTATTTTACAGGTAACTTTGTATTTATTTTAGCTAGTTAGAATAGTTGTTAAATAGTTATTAACTATTTAATAACTACCTAGCTAAAAGAAATACAAAATTACCTGTAAAATAAATCCTAACCTAAGTTACAATTAAACCTAACACTACACTATCTTTAAATTAATTAAATTAATTACCTACAAATAACTACAATTAAATACAATTCAATAAACTAACTAAAGTACAAAAAATAAAAAAGCTAAGTTACAAAAAATAAAAAAAATAAGTTACAAACATTTAAAAAATATTACAACAATTTTAAGCTACTTACACCTAATCTAAGCCCCCTAATAAAATAACAAAGCCCCCCAAAATAAAAAAAAAAATTCCCTACCCTATTCTACATTAAAAAGTAAACAGCTCTTTTGCCTTACCAGCCCTTAAAAGGGCCTTTTGTGGGGCATGCCCCAAATAAAACAGCTCTTTTGCCTGTAAAAGAAAAATACACCCCCCCAACATTAAAACCCACCACCCACATACTCCTAATCTAACCCAAACCCCCCTTAAATAAACCTAACACTACCCCCCTGAAGATCATCCTACCTTGAGTCGTCTTCACTCAGCCGAGCACCGATGGAACTGAAGAGGAGATCCGGAGCGGCAGAAGTCATCATCCAAGGGGCGCAGAAGAAATCTTCCATCCGATGAAGTCATCATCCAGGCGGCGCTGAAGAGGTCTTCGATCCGATAGAAGTCATCATCCAGGCGGCGTCTTCAATTTTCATCCATCCGGAGCGGAGCCATCTTCAGAAGAGCCTACGCGGATCCATCCTATTCTTCCCGACGACTAACGACGAATGACGGTACCTTTAAGTGACGTCATCCAAGATGGCCTCACTCGAATTCTGATTGGCTGATAGGATTCTATCAGCCAATCGGAATTAAGGTAGAAAAATCTGATTGGCTGATTCAATCAGCCAATCAGATTCAAGTTCAATCCGATTGGCTGAACCAATCAGCCAATCGGATTGAACTTGAATCTGAATGGCTGATTGAATCAGCCAATCAGATTTTTCTACCTTAATTCCGATTGGCTGATAAGAATCGATCTGTGTCGGACTGAGTCCGGCGGATCGAAGCTTATGTCACAAAATTCTACTTTTGCCGGTATCTAGGGCTTGATAACTAAGGCGAATCAGCCTCGCCACAAATACGCTGCGGAATTCCAGCGTATTTGAGGTTGACGGCTTGATAAGTACCCCTCTATGTGTTTATCCAAAAAGGGTGTAAATCCTAACAAGTGAAAAAATGTGAGGAAAATATTGCAGGGGTGTGTGAACCTTATTTTCAAAATAAACAATGAATTCAAAATAAAACGGATGATATAACATAAAATACTTAAAAGTCCAAATAAATGTTCAAATTGGATAATAAGAATCTTGCTATAGTCTGTCTCAATATGGATCCCAACTGCTGATTATGTAGAAATCTTCTTGGGCGGTAGTTAACAAATTTACAATGTTGTCCCTTAAGTGCCCAAAAAAGGAAAGGCAAACAATAGTGCAGATGGCTTCTTAATGTGATCACAATTAAAATACTCCTTACCAGTCAACCGGTTTCGGTCTTCACTGACCTTTCTCAAGACTCAATTGTAACTTAGGTTAGGATTTATTTTACGGGTAATTTTGTACTTATTTTAACTAGGTAGTTAGTAAATAGTTAATAACTATTTAATAACTATTGTACCTAGTTAAAATAAATACAAAGTTGCCTGTAAAATAAATATAAATCCTAAGCTAGCTACAATGTAACTATTAGTTATATTGTAGCTATCTTAGGGTTTATTTTATAGGTAAGTTTTAAATAGGATTAATTTATTTAATTATGTTAAATTAATTTCGTTTAATTTAAATTATATTTAAGTTAGGGGGGGGGTTAGACTTAGGTTTAGAGGTTAATACATTTATTATAGTAGCGGCGACGTTGGGGTCGGAAGATTAGGGGTTAATAAATGTAGGTAGGTGGCGGCGATGTGGGAGGGCAGATTAGAGGTTAATAAAATGTAACTAGTGTTTGCGAGGTGGGAGTGCAGTGGTTTAGGGGTTAATACATTTATTACAGTAGCGGCGGTGTAGGGGGGGGCAGGATAGGGGTTAATAAATTTATTATAGGTGGCAACGGTGTAGGGAGGGCAGATTAGGGGTTAATAAGTTTAAGATAGGTTGCGGCGGGGTCCGGGAGTGGCGGTTTACGGGTTAACATATTTATTATAGCTTGCAGTGGGCTCCGGGAGCGGCAGCTTAGGGGGTAATAACTTTATTTAGTTGCGGCGGTGTAGGGGGCAGATTAGGGGTGTTTAGACTCGGGGTACATGTTAGGGTGTTAGGTGTAGACAGCTCCCATAGGAATGAATGGGATGTCTGGCAGCAGCGAACCTGAACTTTCGCTATGGTCAGACTCCCATTGATTCCTATGGGATCCGCCGCCTCCAGGGCGGCGGTTTGAAAACCAGGTACGCTGGGCCGGAAAAGTGCTGAGCGTACCTGCTAGTTTTTTGATAACTAGCAAAAGTAGTCAGATTGTGCCGCACTTGTGTGCGGAACATCTGGAGTGATGTAAGAATCGCTCTGTGTCGGACTGAGTCCGGCGGATCGAAGCTTACGTCACAAAATTCTACTTTTGCCGGTATCTAGGGCTTGATTACTAAGGCGAATCAGCCTCGCCACAAATACGCTGCGGAATTCCAGCGTATTTGAGGTTGACGGCTTGATAAGTACCCCTCTATGTGTTTATCCAAAAAGGGTGTAAATCCTAACAAGTGAAAAAATGTGAGGAAAATATTGCAGGGGTGTGTGAACCTTATTTTCAAAATAAACAATGAATTCAAAATAAAACGATATACAAGTGAATTTTTGACAAATCAACTAATGCAAACATAAAGCATAAATAGAACCAAATAAAAACAACAGCACAACTTTAATGTGTGTTCAAATGTGTTTCTGCTTGCAAACTGTTATGTGATATGAACAAATATCTATTATAAACACTGAATAGTGGCAAAACTTTGTGATTGGATTGAAATTGAACACAGGCTCTAAATTGATACCCTAAAATTCGATTCTAAAGGGCTCAGAGTTGCTGAAAGAGCCTCGCTCAAAGGGACTTGCTCAAAGAGCCTCGAGATGTTAATTAAAAGAGACCATATAACAACAGTGGTTTAAAAAACGGATGATATAACATAAAATACTTAAAAGTCCAAATAAATGTTCAAATTGGATAATAAGAATCTTGCTATAGTCTGTCTCAATATGGATCCCAACTGCTGATTATGTAGAAATCTTCTTGGGCGGTAGTTAACAAATTTGCAATGTTATCCCTTAGCTGCCCAAAAAAGGAAAGGCAAACAATAGTGCAGATGGCTTCTTAATGTGATCACAATTAAAATACTCCTTACCAGTCAACCGGTTTCGGTCTTCACTGACCTTTCTCAAGACTCAATTGTAACTTAGGTTAGGATTTATTTTACGGGTAATTTTGTACTTATTTTAACTAGGTAGTTAGTAAATAGTTAATAACTATTTAATAACTATTGTACCTAGTTAAAATAAATACAAAGTTGCCTGTAAAATAAATATAAATCCTAAGCTAGCTACAATGTAACTATTAGTTATATTGTAGCTATCTTAGGATTTATTTTATAGGTAAGTTTTAAATAGGATTAATTTATTTAATTATGTTAAATTAATTTCGTTTAATTTAAATTATATTTAAGTTAGGGGGGGGTTAGACTTAGGTTTAGAGGTTAATACATTTATTATAGTAGCGGCGACGTTGGGGTCGGAAGATTAGGGGTTAATAAATGTAGGTAGGTGGCGGCGACGTGGGGGGGCAGATTAGAGGTTAATAAAATGTAACTAGTGTTTGCGAGGCAGGAGTGCAGTGGTTTAGGGGTTAATACATTTATTAAAGTGGCGGCGATGTCCGGTCGGCAGATTAGGGGTTAATAATTGTAGGTAGGTGGCGGCGACGTTGGGGGCGGCAGATTAGGGGTTTATAAGTATAATGTAGGTGGTGGCGATGTTGGGGGCAGTAGATTAGGGGTTCATAGGGATAATGTGTCCGGAATGGCAGATTAGGGGTTAATAATATAATGTAGGTGTCAGCGATAGTGGGGGTGGCAGATTAGGGGTTAATAAGTGTAATATTAGGGGTGTTTAGACTCGGGGTTCATGTTAGGGTGTTAGGTGTAGACATATTTTTTATTTTCCCATAGGAAACAATGGGGCTGCGTTAGAAGCTGGACGCTGCTTTTTTGCAGGCGTTAGGTTTTTTTTCAGCCATCTCCGCCCCATTGTTTCCTATGGGGAAATCGTGCACGAGCACGATAAGCCAGCTTACCGCTACCATAAGCAACGCTGGTATTGAGGTGAGATGTGTAGCTAAATTTTGCTCTACGCTCACCTTTTTGTAGCTAACGCCAGGTTTAAAAAAACCTGTAATACCAGCGTTGTCTTAAGGTAGCGTTAGAAAAAAAAGGCTCGTTAGCAACGCACCCCTGTTAACGCCAAACTCGTAATCTAGGCGTTTATTAGGTAGATTGCGATGTGGGTGAATGGCGGATTAGGGTTAATCACTTTATTAGTTAGATTGTGATGTGGGTAAATGGCAGATTAGGGGTTAATAACTTTATTATGTACTTTGCGATGTGGGGGTTGACAGATTAGGGGTTTATCCATTGTATTTAGTTATTGTGGTTGGGGGATGGCGGTTGACAAGTAGATATTGCATGTGCGTTAGGTGTTTGTTAATACTTTTAGGCAGTTACGATACTTATATATTCAGCGCAAGGTTTTCTGTGCCTGCCTATGTGTGGCGAGGGGAAAATGAAGTAACATTTCTAAATTTTCGCCGGATAAGTCCTTGCGCTGAATATGTGATACCGACTTGTGACGCCGGTTTTATGTTAGTTTATGGTAGTAAAATTAGCGGGCAACGGGTGACATATGTGTCACATTTATATGTGGCGCCGTATATGTAATAGCAATATCCGACTTAAAAACAGCTGACACCGCATATGTAATCTCGCCCCAAATTTTAAACTGAACATATGGGTGAGCCAATGACAATTCGTATATATATATGCAGTCACCAATCAGCAGGTAGAACCTAGGTTCTTTGCTGCTCCTGAGCTTACCTAGATAAACCTTTAAACAAAGTATAACAAGAGAAGGAAGCAAATTAAATAAAAGAAGTAAATTGGAAAGTTGTTTAAAATAGTTTGCTCTGTCTAATTCATGAATGTTTAATTATGACTTTACTGTCCCTTTAAGTCTTTCAAAAAGAGATGTGGAAACTTTTAACTTGTAAGGAATAGATGTAGCTCTTAATGGATTCCAGATGCTGTTCCTTTAAAGTTTAAAGAGATGAAAAAATAAATCTCAATACAAAGGCAAATGGAGTAGGCATAGCTCTTAAATAAATTCCTCAAAGCTATCTTTGTGTGTGAAAGCAGAATAGTAAGTCATGCAATGACCCTCCTCTGTGATGTGTAGTTTGATCCAACGTGCGTTTCACCTGAAGTAACGCTTTATCAAGCATACAATCAATCTCTATCCTCACATTTAAAAGGATTGTGTAAACTTTTAAAAAGTGTTTGGTTTGCATAGCAGTTTGGTTCAGTGATTCCTAGAGTGTCATTAACCTTTTAAAAAAAGGAAAATGTAAGGAAGGGTTAATGGCTGCTGATGATTAATAATTAGTGGCAATATGGGCTACTGGATAAATGGAAATAAACATACATACAGGATCTCTCCCTTTATCATTTTTTTTTTAAATATTCATCAGAAAATTGATGCTGATGTAATAACAATGTAATAAAAACTGAATCTCTAGTAATAATGATTCCCGTCCATGAAAGTTATCTTTTGATCTTGCAATAAAAATGTAGAATTGCCATGTGTAAAACAGTTGATGATGCAATTTGACATGGGGCCCATGATGTTATTGAATATTATATTTTTTAAATCCTGTGACATAATTTATGGTGTTATTAACTATGCCATATATGGTCATCATCAGATGACAGAAAGTGCAAAGTATTAATTCAGAACAGCATGGTATTTGTTTGCCAACACATACAACTCAGATATTTCCCATCTTATATACTTTTAAGCAAAAACATAAATTACATAACTTGAGTAGTTGTGTTTTCTTTTCTATTTTTTTTAATCTTACAGTGATGATATATTGGATTTTTAAAATTTTATGTAACTTATTCATCAGACTAAACCTGTGCTATAGGCTACATAATTTTAGGCTGTCAAATTTTAAAGTCTGGCTTGGTGCCAATTTTCATAGTGGCTCAAAGACAAAGTATCAAGTAACTCCACTACTAGTCTGTTGTGTGTTAAATGGAGTGAATTCATATTTCAACTAGACATCTGTGTATCATTTTGTTCTGAATTTAAATTCGGACGAATTTGTCAAATTCGGAGATTCGGATCGATTCGAATTTCCGAATTACCGTAGCACCGAATCTAACAAATAAATCTGAATTAGTTCGGATTTATTCGTAACATTCGGATGGCCATGGACTAATCACAATTACACGAGTATTGTACTGTATATTAGGTTATATCACTCTGCTATGGGTTACACCTCATATTACAGTACATAATACTAGTCTAATACACAGCACATCCCAACACATACCGAACTTCCGAATTTACGAATCGAATCTGAACCGAATACATCTGAATTTATTCGAATCCGAATGAATCCAAAACGAATGCATTTGAATGTATCCGAATTCGAATGTATCCGAAAATGAAATTCGAAAACATCCGAATCGATCCGAAACAAACCAAAATTAGTTTTTTCGCTGCGCACAAGTCTAATTTCAACTACTTCCTGGTGTCTAGTAGAGATGGTACTTAGTTCACTCCAATAAATACTTTATGTATGACAAAATTATTTCCAAATCCCTTGGCATTGTAGCTAACAACCTGGCACAATATGCTATGAAATTTACAATTTAACTACATTAACAAAATATATTTTTAGCTCCCTTTTGGCTTTTACCTTTTGAAGTGGTTTGTTTCCCTTATTATAGACGCTGGTTGTATTGTCCAGTGAGTCAAATATAATTTCAGGAACCTATAAAAGAGTTAATATGGTACAAAGAAAATCTAAGGAACCCAAGGAAATGACAGAATGTTTAGTACACTTTAGTAAGTTGGAGTGCCAGTAATCACACTTTCTGCTTTAAGGAAAAGTTTCACTAAATGTGGAGGCCAGAAAAAAAAAAGGTTATGCTTACTTTAATACCACATATACTTTTGTTAAGCTATAACACAGACAGAATAATTCCATAAAAGGGCCAAAAGCATTGTGTGAAAACATAATTAAAGACCATGTCAAGCCGCACTTGGTAATTGTGAAATCACTGCACAGTACAAAATTCTAGCATCAGCTGGCAAACTAGAAAATACAGCGACAAATGTCATATTATTAATATTATTAGTAGTAGAAGTAATAATAATAATACATGTAATATTTTATAGTACCTGATTTTTACATAGAATTTTGAGGATTTTATTAAATTCAGAGAAAGGACAGCTTCACATACCCAGGTCAAAAAAGATAAAAAATAAAATATGAATTATGAAAAGCTATTTGTGCTTCACAGATGACTCTGAAATGCTAGAATCATAGGCCATTATCTTTCTCCATGCAGATTCTTTATTATTTTGTATTAGTTGTATTAAGGAAACCTCCCCAAGGGTAAACTATACTTTGTTGCAAGGGGTGATAAACATAGACCCCGATTTAGGAAGTTATCAACAATCAGTTTGGCTACTTTTGTGTCAAAATTCATGAATTGATACTAATTTAAGGTTATGAAGCTGCCATCCCATATAAAATAACCTTGCATTCAGGATAGATCATGATACCAAAGTTAGATTTTTAAAGCGTATAAATAGTAAAATATCTAGGTAGTAAATATTGAGGCACTAACAAGTGTGCTGGGTAGGATAATTAACCACACTTAGGTATTAAATTAATTATGTTATTCTTTATACACAAGAGGGAACCAATAGTTGAGACAATACAGCAGCAAGGAACTTCCAAGCCCTAATGGGCTTAAGAGAACCCTATAATAGCCATACCTATAAATCCATTTTTTAAGACTCATTATCGTCAGATATGGATTAAAGTTTTCTTGTAGACAAGAAAAAAAAAATAACACAATGCCATGCAGCAGATTTGGATACTTAGGTGCTAAATTAAGTCTTATTTCAACACAAGAGAGGAACCAGTGGTAGAGTCATTAAAACAACATAGAACTTCCAAGCCCATATCAATAACCAGTTCCAGACTGGCCCTCTGGAATACATCCCTTGAGCAGAGAGATCCTCCAGTGAGGTCAGGGAGTTCCCCTGACAGCCAAAAGGTAAATGGCTGGGTTAGGGGGGTCTGGGTTCTGGGTAGCTGGGCCAGTCTTCAAAAATGTCCAGGGCTGAGTTGATCTCCCAGTGCGGCCCTGTCAATAACTTGGTTAACTCTAGTTGATAACAACTAGATACAAAATAATATCAATGTAAATACAATTTTAAGTTCAGATGAAATACATCCAGGGAGTTTAAGAGAACTTTGCTCTGTAAGAGCCATACCTATAAATCTTAATTTTTCAAGACTCCTTCTCGCCAGACATGGTACCATATGAGCATAACAAATATGGATTGAAGTGTTTTGTAGACAAGAAATGAAGAAAAAAATGAGTATTTAATGTCAGGCATCAAATTCTAAGACAAATATCTTTTTTCTTTGTGACAAACAATTTATCTATCTTTTTCTGTGCACATGTCTAATTAGCAGGTACAAAATGGAGCATGGATACATAGGGGAAAAAACATAATTATGTCCCTACCTAAATCCCTGGTGTGAGTACAAAGTACAGCCGAAGTACAACTAATTATTAAAAAGGACACTGCACTGCACAATTAGGTAGGGATCAGAGAATGGCTAAGAAAAGAATAAGGGAATAAGATTAATGCTATGATTAGATGTTAGCCACACGTCTATTTTCCATTCAAACTAAGTAGTTAAGAGGTGATATGATTATTTATGTGAAGATATTAATGAATCATATATAGGTTTGGTAGGAACATGTTTATTCTAAGAAAATTGTTTGTGGTGATGCTTTAAAAAAAGGAAATTTAAATTCCAGAAATTATTCTTTTTTTTTTTTTTTTAGTAAAAGTAACCACACTGTGAAACTATTTACCTGTGGAGGTAGAGACTACAATAAGAGTAAATAACTTTAATATATTATGATATATTTTAAGTTTTTCTTTTTTTGATCAATGATCAAACAGGATCTGTGAAGGTTGAACTCAATGGACTTTTTGTCTTCTGTCAACCTCATTTATTATAATATTGAATGAAGTCAAGTGATCCAAACTGAATCTGCTCTCCATTCTGATTAATTAGGTGCAAGAGTTGAAATTGCTTTAGACTGAGGTACTATTTTTTGCTGGTGTTGTATGGAATTGTGAAGGGATTGATTGAAGAGGCATCAGATAATCATTTGGGCCTGAGCTTTGCCTTTCTGATTCTACCTGGAACTCTGATCGACAACTAAATGGTGGTTTACAAACTACAATGATATTGTAGCATTGGGTTTAAAAATATACCTGTTGAAAATGTGCTAATACCAATACTCGGCTTGATTACGAGTTTCGCGGTATGAGGGGTGCGGTATTAATGTGCACGTTATTGTCACCACTCACTTACCTACAGCGCTGGTTCTACAGATTTTTATAAACCCGTAGAGAAGAAGTGAGCGTAGAGCAAAATTGAGCTCCATACCGCACTCCAATACCAGTGCTGCTTAAGGCAGCGGTGAGCTGGTTTTACGTGCTCGTGCACGATTTCCTCATAGACATCAATGAGGAGAGCCAGCTGAAAAAAAGCCTAACACCTGCATTGCCCTGAAAAGGGCATTTGGATGGGCATTTAGCTCTTTTTCAGTGCCCAAACCCTAACGTGAAATTAAAACCCATCCAATAAACCCTTAAAAAAACCTAACACTAACCCCCGAAGATCCACTTACAGTTTTGAAGACATCCATTCTCAACGAAGCCAGGAGAAGTCTTCATCCAAGCGGCAAGAAGTCCTCAACTAAGTCGGGAGAAGTCTTCATCCAATCCAGCAGAAGTTGTCATGTGAATTATTTCCTGTGCTTGTTCCTTTAAGGGAAGTCTATTTATTCCCATCATGCACTTGGCAAGCTGCCAATAATTCAGTTTGAGTAGCTAAGAGTTGTTACACCTTTCAGCTCTTATTCAAATTTGCCTGGTTTACTTAACCAAACCTATCCTTTACAACTTGGATTACAACCAAGGCTCTCTTTATAAACTAAAGAACCTTTTCGTGTTGCTTAAGGACTCCTATCACTGTAGCCGCAACACATTCTCAAAAAACAACATTAGAGGAACTTCCTTTCCACCTTTGTTTCCTTCACCTGAAGTCATATCACTTGGATGTCTGTGTACTTTCTCTATTAACACCGGAACCAACCTGCTTATTCAACTCTGTACAAACCGGACCGGCTCTGTGTATCTGTGAGAAATCCTTTGACCACTCTCCCCCTCTGCAGACTGTCAGCAATCTGACGGCCGTGATTGGAGGATTGACACACACCCCTGTGTGACGTCATGAACGGCTCCGCTCAGCGTTCACGCTGCTTGCCTCCAGCTCCTACATTCGGGTTGTGCTCACAGCAGAGAGGAACTGCATTAGTCACACAAGTTGTTATAGTACATGTACGACTGCACAAGGAACCACATAATCGTTTGCTCAGTATTGATGGACTGTAAACTTTACCATTGAAGTTAATTATAGTTGCCAGATTTCCTAAACTACAGGAGCCTAGACTACTACTCCTGTAACCTATTAATCAGGATAACACTCCTGTAAATTTTTCTTACCACTATCTCTTATCTGCAGTTGAGATCCTATTTTCGCTTAATAAATGTATTTCCTTAAAGAGATATTACACTACTTGTTTATTTCAAGGACAACAGCTGCCTGACATAATTATTGGCCCACGACATGGATCCAGCAGATTTACCCACAGTGGTTTACAACTTGTCCCAACGTGTGGACCAGCTTTCACAAGGGCTTAGAGAACTTCAAATACAAAATGACTCTCTACGTGCCATAGTAAGAGATAACACACCTGAACCCCAGGTGTCCTTGCCTGAGAAGTTCTTTGGTGAACGTGCTCTGTTCAGACAATTTAAGAATTCCTGTCACCTTTTATTCCAAATGAGACCAAAAACCTATCACAATGAAAGAATCAAAGTCATGACAGTGATCTCATTCCTAAGAGGAGAAGCTAGGAGCTGGGCTGATTTGTTCTTTGAAAATGACGATTCAGTTCATTGTTCCTTGACTGATTTCTTCTCTCAAATGAATACTCTCTACGAAGACACTCAGATTCAACTAACTGCAGAAAATATGATGTGTTCACTAAAGCAGGGTTGCAGACCCGTGGAAGATTACCTAACGGAATTTAAATTGTACTCAAAGGATTCCGAATGGAGTGATGTGGCTTTGCGCAATCAATACAGATTAGGTCTCAGTGATGCTCTCAAGGATGAGTTAGCTCGTACCAACACCCCCAGATCTCTTCAAGCATTGATTGAGCTTACCATTCAAATTGACAGATGCCTTAGGGAAAGAAGAGCTGAACGTCAGCACTCAGATACACCACACCGCCCATCTTACTCTCACCCATCATCCCCGCCTGTTAAAGATCCTCCTGTTCCTATGGATATCGGTTTCACCAAGGGTCCCCTACAGCCAGAAGAGAAACTCAGAAGAAAGAGAAAAAAATTGTGCATGTATTGTGCATCTCCTGCACATTCCGTCAGAGAATGTCCTCTTCTTCTACGTCAGAAGCCCAGTAAGTCTATCTGTATAAAAAAATTTTTACCAACCGCATTACTGACTCTGCTTACTGTGTGCTATCTCTCTCTTTGCAGTGGCGGTACCTACTAAAGCCATTATAGATTCGGGAGCCTACTCAAATTTTCTTGATCTTGATTTGGCAAAAAACAATAAAATTCCCTTGCAAATAAAAAAAACACCAGTCTCTGTACTTGTTATTGACGGCTCTATTGGAAATATTATTACCCATGAAACCATTCCTCTCAATGTTCTCACTTCCACAGGACATTCTGAAATGATATCATTCAATGTGCTACCTTCACCCCTTTTTCCTGCTGAGTTGGGGTTGTCTTGGCTCAAACATCATCAACCCAACATCAATTTGCAAGATCTGCATGTTAAGTCCGACTCTCACTTTTGCAGAAAAAACTGTTTTATATGTCAATCCCTCCTTCAGTCTACCGAAACACCTGAAGGTAGTATACCTGAAGTATATCATGATTACCTCGACGTCTTCAGCAAAATGGAGGCAGAGACTCTTCAACCCCATTGGATTTATGATTGCCCCATAGAACTTTTACCCGGTTCATCCATTCCTTTTGGGCACATATATCCGCTTTCTCAGCCTGAACTGGCTCATTTAAAAACATACTTGGATGATAACTTAAGAAAAGGATTCATCAGGCCTTCCACCTCTCCAGCTGGAGCAGGCATCTTTTTTGTCAAGAACAAAGATGATTCCCTTCGCCCGATTATTGACTACCGTCAACTCAACAAAAGGACTATCAAGAATAAGTACCCTCTGCCTTTAATTCCAGAGATGGTTGAAAGGCTCAGTAAAGCCAAAATATATACGAAATTGGATCTAAGAGGTGCGTATAACCTCGTACGTATTCGTAAGGGCGATGAATGGCTGACTGCTTTACGCACCTGTTATGGGTTATTTGAGTACCTTGTGATGCCCTTTGGACTTTGCAATGCCCCTGCCACGTTCCAAAGGTTCATCAATGACATCTTCAGAGACCTCTTGGAGGTGTGCATGGTGGTTTACTTAGATGACATTCTCATTTATTCAACAGACTTGGAACAACGTTGTTTAGGATTCGCCAACTTCTACCCCAAGTTTATCAAAGGCTTCTCAAAGATCGTCAAACCACTCTCTTCACTCACAGGTGTTCAGTCATCATTCTGTTGGAATAAAGAAGCGCAAACTGCTTTTGACTCCCTCAAGCACTCATTCACATCGGCACCCATCCTACATTTCCCTAACTCCAATCTTCAGTATATCCTAGAAGTAGATGCTTCTAACTATGCAATAGATGCCATATTGTCTCAACAAGCTTCACCCACAGATCCAATCCATCCAGTAGCTTTCTACTCTAAACTAATGTCTACACCAGAAACTACTCCATCGGAGAAAAGGAACTTTTAGTTATCAGGAAGTCATTGGAACACTGGCATCACCTCCTTGAAGGTACTTCTATCGCTATTCTGATCTATACTGACTACCGTAACTTGGAATACTTACAATCCAGCAAAACCCTTTCAGCACGTCAACTCAGATGGAGTCTTTACGTCGCTAGATTTAACTTTCTTATCACTTACTGGCCTGGTACAAAGAACGGGAAGGCCGACGCTCTGTCCAGGTCTCTCAACCCTCCTTCTCATGACATTCCTCCTCAAACAATACTATCTCCCAAACATTTCCTTGGTCTCACACAGATCGACTCCGATGAATTATATACATCTCAAGAAGCCGATCAGACTCTTCCCATACAGGTACTCCAAAAAGGCGAAGATGGATTGTACTATCACAATAAAAAGATCTATATACCTCCATCCCTTCGACAGAAGTTGGCAGCCAATCATCATGACTCCCTTCTAGCTGGACACCCAGGTATTTGTAGAACCACCGAACTTATTGGAACAAACTATTGGTGGCCAAACATGACATAATTCGTTAAGGAGTATGTAAAGTCCTGTCATGTCTGTGCGATCCTAAAACCTGAGAAGACCCATCCTTATGGTTTGTTGAAACCCCTTCCTATACCTGACCGTCCTTGGTCTACAATTGGGATGGATTTCATTGTTGATTTACCTCCATCAAATTACACCACAATACTGGTTACAGTGGACCTTTTAACGAAGATGGCACATTTCATCCCTTATAAGAAACTACCCACTGCATCACAAACTGCCTTCTTGTTTATGAAAGAGGTAGTCAGATTACATGGTCTCCCTAGCATTATTGTTACAGATCGAGGGTCACAGTTCACCTCGAAGTTTTGGAAGGAACTCTGCTCCATACTGAAGATTGAACATCGTTGTAGCACCGCTTACCACCCACAAACAAATGGGCAGACTGAAAGGGTTAACCAGTGGTTAGAGCAATACCTACGTTAATATTGCTCCTTCCAACAAGATCAATGGTTCAATAATTTGTATACTGCAAAGTTCGCTTATAACAACCTACACAATGCTTCTATAAAATGCTCACCGTTTCTCGCCAACTATGGGTTCCATCCTGTTTTCTAGTTGTATACTCATTCTAGTACTGCACTGCCTCTTGTTGATCTCACCATCATCTCATTATCTGATTCTTTCTCTCAACTACAAAATAACATTGAAGCTGCACAAATTACCCAGTAAAAACATTATGATAGGAAACGAAGAAAACCACCTTTTTACGCCATCGGTGACAAGGTATGGCTATCAACCAAGCACCTCAAACTCAAAACCCATATAGGAAATTTTCCCAGCTTTACATCGGTCCCTTTCCCATTAAGAGACTGGTGAACAAGAACGCTGTCACCTTGGATTTACCACCTTCCTATCGGATACATCCCACATTTCATGTGTCTCTCCTCAAACCATATTATCCAACAAGACTTCAATCCTCTGACTCTGCTATGCCTCCTATCGTCACTGATGAGCAGATTTACGAAGTCAAGGCCGTCCTCGACTCCCGCTGGAATAACGGTACATTGCAGTACTTGGTGCGTTGGAAGGGCTACTCACCAGAAGATGATTCCTGGGAGCCTTCTGAACATCTTAACGCTTCTCGTTTGCTCTCACGTTTCCATCAATCACACCCTGATAAGCCGGCATCCTTTTGCTGCAGTGCAGCCCCTTTGATGGGGGGAGATGTCATGTGAATTATTTCCTGTGCTTGTTCCTTTAAGGGAAGTCTATTTATTCCAATCATGCACTTGGCAAGCTGCCAATAATTCAGTTTGAGTAGCTAAGAGTTGTTACACCTTTCAGCTCTTATTCAAATTTGCCTGGCTTGCTTAACCAAACCTATCCTTTACAACTTGGATTACAGCCAAGGCTCTCTTTATAAACTAAAGAACCTTTTCGTGTTGCTTAAGGACTCCTATCACTGCAGCCGCAGCACAGTCTCAAAAAACAACATTAGAGGAACTTCCTTTCCACCTTTGTTTCCTTCACCTGAAGTCATATCACTTGGATGTCTGTGTACTTTCTCTAATAACACCGGAACCAACCTGCTTATTCAACTCTGTACAAACCAGACCGGCTCCGTGTATCTGTGAGAAATCCTTTGACCACTCTCCCCCTCTGCAGACTGTCAGCAATCTGACGGCCGTGATTGGAGGATTGACACACACTTCCGTGTGACGTCACGAACAGCTCCGCTCAGCGTTCACGCTGCTTGCCTCCAGCTCCTACATTCGGGTTGTGCTCACAGCAGAGAGGAACTGCATTAGTCACACAAGTTGTTATAGTACATGTACGACTGCACTAAGAACCACATAATTGTTTGCTCAGTATTGATGGACTGTAAGCTTTACCATTGAAGTTAATTACAGTTGCCAAATTTCCTAAACTACAGGAGCCTAGACTACTACTCCTGTAACCTATTAAATAGGATAACACTCTGCAAATTTTTCTTACCACTATCTCTTATCTGCAGTTGAGATCCTATTTTCGCTTAATAAATTTATTTCCTTAAAGAGATATTACACTACTTGTTTATTTCAAGGACAACAGCTGCCTGACAGAAGTGGTTCTCCAGAAGGTCAGAAGTCTTCATCCAGATGGCATCTTCTATCTTCATCCTTCCAACGCGGAGCGGCTCCATCTTCAAGACATCCAGCCCGTCATCCAAGATGGCGTCTCTTGAATTCTGAGTGGCTGATAGAATTCTGCCACTAGCGCAAATTGGCAATGATTTCTAGCTTTGCTGTTTTATCTCGCAGAGCTTTATGGTTAAGTCCTGGTCTGTGGATGTTTCTTCTAAACTAAGCTTTTGGTTTTTCTTTACAAGGGTAAGACCTTGTTTGGACCAGGTCTGGCTTTGAGATTATTTCTGATATTACGGGAGGTAAGGGTCATTTCTTCCTCAGGATAAAAGACATATACAAAAGCATCAAAGTAATTTTCGTTCCTTTCGGAAATTCTCAGCTAAACCTTCCCCTTCCTCTTCCAAGCAGGAGCATTATAAGTCTTCCTGGAAGGCCAATCATTCCTGGAATAAGGGGAAGCTATTTAAAAAGCTTGTTACTGACTCAAAGTCAGCATGAAGGGTCTGCCTCCAATCTGGGAGCAGATCTTGTGGGGGGAAGATTTTCTTTTTCGCTCAGGCTTGGGATGTTCTGGATCTCTAGGTGGCGAACATCATATCCCAGGGTTACAAGCTAGAGTTCAGGACTTATCCCTGGGGCAGGTTTCTTCTCTCCAGGTTATCTGTAAACCAGATAAAGAGAGAGCCATTCTTGTGTTGTGTCCAGAATTTTTCTGATATGGAAGTAATAGTTCCTGTTCCTTTTCAGCAGCAGGGTCTGGGCTTTTATTCCAATCTGTTTGTAGTTCCCAATAGAGAGGGAACCTTCCGTCCTATTTTATATCTCAAGAGTGGGAACAAGTTTCTCAGAGTTCCATCTTTCAAGATGGAGACTGTTCGTTCCATTCTTCCTTTAGTTCAGGAGGGTCAGTTCATGACCACAGTGGATTTAAAGGATGCATATCTGCATATTCCTATCCACAAGGATCATCTCAAGTTTCTAAGATTTGTGTTTCTAGACAAACATTTTTAGTTTGTGGCCTTTCCATTTGGTCTTGCTTCAACTCCTAGGATTTTTTCGAAGGTTCTGTGAGCATTTTTGAAGGTTCTTTGGTTGCAGGGTGTTGCAGTGGCGCCTTATCTGGACGATTTTCTTGTTCAGGCGCCATATCTTCAACAAGCAAGCTCCCTCGCGGAGATATTGTTGTCTTTTCTGCGCTCCCACGGTTGGAAGGTGAATTTAGGAAAAAGTTCCTTGATTCTGGTTTCAAGAGTGGTATATTGGGGAACAATAATAGATTCCCTAGAAATAAACGCCTAGATTACGAGTTTTGCACTATTAGCTATGCGGTGCTACCGTGCAGTTTTTTCTCACCGCTCAACTACAGCGCTGGTATTACAGGTTTTTACAAACCCGGCGTTAAAAGGCAAGAAGTGAGCGTAGAGCAAAATTGAGCTCCATATCGCACTCCAATACCAGTGCTGCTTAAGTGAGCGGTGAGCTGGTCGTACGTGCTCGTGCACGATTTCCCCATAGACATCAATGGGGAGAGCCGGTTGAGAAAAAGTCTAACACCTGCAAAAAAGCAGTGTAAAACTCAGTAACGAAGCCCCATTGATTCCCAAGGTGGAAACACATTTTATGTTTACTCCTAACACCCTAACATGAACCCCGAGTCTATTAACCCCTAATATGCCGCCTCCGACATCGCTAATACCTGCATTATACTTATTAACCCCTAATCTGCCGCTCCGGACATTGCCGCCACCTACATTATAATTATTAACCTCTAATCTGCTGCCCACAACATTGCCGACACCTACATTATATTTAGAACAAAAAATGAAGGTAGCACTCTTGCAGCAGGAAGCACCTTTTATTGGAGCAATGTTTCGAGGCTACTTGCCTCTTTCTCAAGCTTACATACACTGAATTGTGAACAAGACTTTATTCACAAGGCAATTAGTGGAGGGCCAATCCCCAGGCTCACAAGGGGCGTGTGCAACAAAATGACATCACACAACAACTGAGTAAAGAAAAAATCAATTATTAACCCATTAGAGGCTGACTGGAGGATTGGTCCAACAACTATATACAATAAAAACAATAATTTAATTACACAGAATAGAGGAACAGCATGATAGGATCAAAAATATATAATATTAGTCAAAGAAAAATTAATCAAAGAAATATTTTTTTTTAAATTAATGGCATAAGGTCAAATTCTCTGTTAAGCCCTTTTAGTGACATAGGCCTAGATTTAGAGTTCGGCGGTAGCCGTCAAAACCAGCGTTAGAGGCTCCTAACGCTGGTTTTGGCCGCCCGCTGGTATTTGGAGTCAGTGATTAAAGGGTCTAACGCTCACTTTTCAGCCGCGACTTTTCCATACCGCAGATCCCCCTACGCCATTTGCGTAGCCTATCTTTTCAATGGGATCTTCCTAACGCCGGTATTTAGAGTCGTTTCTGCAGTGAGCGTTAGAGCTCTAACGACAAGATTCCAGCCGCCTGAAAATAGCAGGAGTTAAGAGCTTTCTGGCTAACGCCGGTTTATAAAGCTCTTAACTACTGTACCCTAAAGTACACTAACACCCATAAACTACCTATGTACCCCTAAACCGAGCTCCCCCCACATCGCCGCCACTCGATTAAAATTTTTAACCCCTAATCTGCCGACCGCCACCTACGTTATACTTATGTACCCCTAATCTGCTGCCCCTAACACCGCCGACCCCTGTATTATATTTATTCACCCCTAACTTGCCCCCCACAACGTCGCCGCAAGCTACTTAAAATAATTAACCCCTAATCTTCCGACCGCAAATCGCCGCCACCTACGTTATCCCTATGTACCCCTAATCTGCTACCCCTAACATCGCCGACCCCTATGTTATATTTATTAACCCCTAATCTGCCCCCCTCAACGTCGCCGACACCTACCTACACTTATTAACCCCTAATCTGCCGAGCGGACCTGAGCGCTACTATAATAAAGTTATTAACCCCTAATCCGCCTCACTAACCCTATCATAAATAGTATTAACCCCTAATCTGCCCTCCCTAACATCGCCGACACCTACCTTCAATTATTAACCCCTAATCTGCCGACCGGAGCTCACCGCTATTCTAATAAATGTATTAACCCCTAAAGCTAAGTCTAACCCTAACACTAACACCCCCCTAAGTTAAATATAATTTTTATCTAACGAAATAAATTAACTCTTATTAAATAAATAATTCCTATTTAAAGCTAAATACTTACCTATAAAATACATCCTAATATAGCTACAATATAAATTATAATTATATTATAGCTATTTTAGGATTAATATTTATTTTACAGGCAACTTTGTAATTATTTTAACCAGGTACAATAGCTATTAAATAGTTAAGAACTATTTAATAGTTACCTAGTTAAAATAATAACAAATTTACCTGTAAAATAAATCCTAACCTAAGATATAATTAAACCTAACACTACCCTATCAATAAAATAATTAAATAAACTACCTACAATTACCTACAATTAACCTAACACTACACTATCAATAAATTAATTAAACACAATTGCTACAAATAAATACAATTAAATAAACTATCTAAAGTACAAAAAATAAAAAAGAACTAAGTTACAGAAAATAATAAAATATTTACAAACATAAGAAAAATATTACAACAATTTTAAACTAATTACACCTACTCTAAGCCCCCTAATAAAATAACAAAGCCCCCCAAAATAAAATATTCCCTACCCTATTCTAAAATACAAATATTACAAGCTCTTTTACCTTACCAGCCCTGAACAGGGCCCTTTGCGGGGCATGCCCCAAGAATTTCAGCTCTTTTGCCTGTAAAAAAAAACATACAATACCCCCCCCCCAACATTACAACCCACCACCCACATACCCCTAATCTAACCCAAACCCCCCTTAAATAAACCTAACACTACCCCCCTGATGATCTTCCTACCTTGTCTTCACCATGCCAGGTTCACCGATCCGTCCTGGCTCCAAGATCTTCATCCAACCCAAGCGGGGGCTAGACATCCACTGAAGAAGTCCAGAAGAGGGTCCAAAGTCTTCCTCCTATCCGGCAAGAAGAGGACATCCGGACCGGCAAACATCTTCTCCAAGCGGCATCTTCTATCTTCTTCCATCCGATGACGACCGGCTCCATCTTGAAGACCTCCAGCGCGGATCCATCCTCTTCTTCCGACGACTAGACGACGAATGACGGTTCCTTTAAGGGACGTCATCCAAGATGGCGTCCCTCGAATTCCGATTGGCTGATAGGATTCTATCAGCCAATCGGAATTAAGGTAGGAATTTTCTGATTGGCTGATGGAATCAGCCAATCAGAATATAGTTCAATCCGATTGGCTGATCCAATCAGCCAATCAGATTGAGCTCGCATTCTATTGGCTGATCGGAACAGCCAATAGAATGCGAGCTCAATCTGATTGGCTGATTGGATCAGCCAATCGGATTGAACTATATTCTGATTGGCTGATTCCATCAGCCAATCAGAAAATTCCTACCTTAATTCCGATTGGCTGATAGAATCCTATCAGCCAATCGGAATTCGAGGGACGCCATCTTGGATGACGTCCCTTAAAGGAACCGTCATTCGTCGTCTAGTCGTCGGAAGAAGAGGATGGATCCGCGCTGGAGGTCTTCAAGATGGAGCCGGTCGTCATCGGATGGAAGAAGATAGAAGATGCCGCTTGGAGAAGATGTTTGCCGGTCCGGATGTCCTCTTCTTGCCGGATAGGAGGAAGACTTTGGACCCTCTTCTGGACTTCTTCAGTGGATGTCTAGCCCCCGCTTGGGTTGGATGAAGATCTTGGAGCCAGGACAGATCGGTGAACCTGGCATGGTGAAGACAAGGTAGGAAGATCATCAGGGGGGTAGTGTTAGGTTTATTTAAGGGGGGTTTGGGTTAGATTAGGGGTATGTGGGTGGTGGGTTGTAATGTTGGGGGGGGGGGTATTGTATGTTTTTTTTTACAGGCAAAAGAGCTGAAATTCTTGGGGCATGCCCCGCAAAGGGCCCTGTTCAGGGCTGGTAAGGTAAAAGAGCTTGTAATATTTGTATTTTAGAATAGGGTAGGGAATATTTTATTTTGGGGGGCTTTGTTATTTTATTAGGGGGCTTAGAGTAGGTGTAATTAGTTTAAAATTGTTGTAATATTTTTCTTATGTTTGTAAATATTTTATTATTTTCTGTAACTTAGTTCTTTTTTATTTTTTGTACTTTAGATAGTTTATTTAATTGTATTTATTTGTAGCAATTGTGTTTAATTAATTTATTGATAGTGTAGTGTTAGGTTAATTGTAGGTAATTGTAGGTAGTTTATTTAATTATTTTATTGATAGGGTAGTGTTAGGTTTAATTATATCTTAGGTTAGGATTTATTTTACAGGTAAATTTGTTATTATTTTAACTAGGTAACTATTAAATAGTTCTTAACTATTTAATAGCTATTGTACCTGGTTAAAATAATTACAAAGTTGCCTGTAAAATAAATATTAATCCTAAAATAGCTATAATATAATTATAATTTATATTGTAGCTATATTAGGATTTATTTTACAGGTAAGTATTTAGCTTTAAATAGGAATCATTTATTTAATAAGAGTTAATTTATTTCGTTAGATAAAAATTATATTTAACTTAGGGGGGTGTTAGTGTTAGGGTTAGACTTAGCTTTAGGGGTTAATACATTTATTAGAATAGCGGTGAGCTCCGGTCGGCAGATTAGGGGTTAATAATTGAAGGTAGGTGTCGGCGATGTTAGGGAGGGCAGATTAGGGGTTAATACTATTTATGATAGGGTTAGTGAGGCGGATTAGGGGTTAATAACTTTATTATAGTAGCGCTCAGGTCCGCTCGGCAGATTAGGGGTTAATAAGTGTAGGTAGGTGTCGGCGACGTTGTGGGGGGCAGATTAGGGGTTAATAAATATAACATAGGGGTCGGCGATGTTAGGGCAGCAGATTAGGGGTACATAGGGATAACGTAGGTGGCGGCGGTTTACGGAGCGGCAGATTAGGGGTTAAAAGTGTAATGCAGGGGTCAGCGATAGCGGGGGCGGCAGATTAGGGGTTAATAAGTGTAAGGCTAGGGGTGTTTAGACTCGGGGTACATGTTAGAGTGTTAGGTGCAGACGTAGGAAGTGTTTCCCCATAGGAAACAATGGGGCTGCGTTAAGAGCTGAACGCTGCTTTTTTGCAGGTGTTAGGTTTTTTTTCAGCTCAAACTGCCCCATTGTTTCCTATGGGAGAATCGTGCACGAGCACGTTTTTGATGCCGGCCGCGTCCGTAAGCAACTCTGGTATCGAGAGTTGCATTTGCGGTAAAAATGCTCTACGCTCCTTTTTTGGAGCCTAACGCAGCATTTGTTTGAACTCTCGATACCAGAGTTAAATTTATGGTGCGGCCAGAAAAAAACCCGCGGAGCGTTAACAGCCCTTTTACCGCCGAACTCCAAATCTAGGCCATAGTGTCTAATAGCCAAATCCATTTGGCTTCCTTGTACAATAAATCTCTCAACCTGTCACCTCCTCTAGATTTTTTATTTGCATGGTCAATGACCATAAATCTTAATTGATTGGCTTGATGGCCTTTATCCAAAAAGTGGGAGGGGACAGGAAGATGAGATAATTTATCATTACCAATACCGGACTTGTGCTGACAGAAGCGGTCTTTGACCTTCTGGGTGGTCTTGCCCATATATAATAGGCCACATGGGCACTTAAGGGCGTACACCACATATGTGGAGTTACATGTAAAATACCCTTTCATCATGGCAAGTGAAACTGGTGTTTTTGTTTACACAGAGGAAGAGGCGGCACGCATCTCTATGCTCACAGTAGGACCCAGGGAGTTTCTCACAGCTCCTGACAAAGATATACAGAAACGAGAACTTGAAAAACTGATCAAAAGACAGATTAACTTACAACTTCATTCCACAACGCTAGCGGAGTATTACAGAGTGCGTCGGATACCAAGGGAAATGCACTCACCACTCCAGCCCACCTTCGCGGACAACCCTGAGTTCTGCACTAAATATCAGCAGATTCTCAATAAATCCTCCATGGACATCATGACTTCCTCCATGGACAAACTTCGGGAAACAACTGAGACAGAGACAGAATATGAAAAACTTGTTACCGATATCAAGGAGACGACCGATACCTTCAAGCAGCAAGCGCCGGAAGTTCAGACACGACAAGCAAGATTACACCACCGGAAGTGTCTATAGGTGGAACCGCGGCAGGAGGAGATCAGGCAATACTTTTGCCAGGAGACCCAACTACTACATACGGCGGAATGCCGGATCCAATACTGGATCATCATCTGGGTCTGAAGGATCTGTCACAGAGCCAAACAATGTGGCCATCGCTACTACTCAGCCTGCTCCTTTTTTAGGGGTAGGGACAAGCACTGCAAGCGGCGCAGGACCAGGAGAGGCGGCGGTGGGCAGAGGAGTGGACACTCGAGCGAGATCCTATCAACAGCGCAGGAAGAGGTAAACTTTGTTAATCTGTCTTCAAGGACACTATCTGTTTATGACATATCTGTACTCAACAAGGGGTTATCGTTTTGCCCCACTGAGGAACCTGACCCGTTTGCTCTGATGATTGACCTCACACGTTTCTTTAGGTTGCTTAGATTGAAGGCCTTTTTTAATAATCCTAATAGGCCTATTATGAATCTTCCATCGGTACTTAACATTGAGATTTTTGATACTAGCAACCTGGGATTACGCAACAAAAGTACTTTCAACCCCTCTGGGGATAATCCAGCTGTGGAGACCTACATTAAGACTGTAGAGACTGAATTTAAAACTGTGGTTGACAAATATAAACAGAAACACAGACATCACAATTTGACCATAAAAGAGGCCCTTAGATCCCTGCAGAACGACAGAGACATTACTATCAAGCCGGCCGGCAAGGGTGGTGCCCTGGTCTTCTTGGACACTGCTAAATACAACACTGAGATATTGAGACAGTTGGGTGACTCTGATGTCTACAAAAGACTGGATAGCGACCCCCTGAGAGATATTGTAAAAATACTTAAGACAGAGATTGAAAGGGGTGTACGTTATGAAATCATCAGTTAAAAACTGGCCCAGTTTTTATTAATTAAAAATCCTGTCACTCCAGTTTTTTATGTGATGCCTAAAATCCACAAGAGCTTAACTGACCCTCCTGGCTGCCCCATTGTGGCGGGCATAGGCTCAGTGTTAAGTCCTACAGCACAGTTCTTAGATAAAATTTTGTCACCTTAAGTCAGTTCTGGTAAGTCTTATGTTAAAGACACTTTGGATTTCATCTCCAAAATTCAACAATATGATGATTTACAAGATGTTTTGCTGTCAACATGGGACGTGACATCTCTGTACACTGTCATCCCCCATGGTGTGAGGGTGGAGAGTGTACACAGTGCCTTATCCCAGTGTGGTCTATACAGTGATTTACAATGTGATTTTTTGACCACGTTACTGGAGATGATATTAACTAATAATTACTTCATGTATGACAATCAATTCTATTTACAAAAGAAAGGGACGGCGATGGGGTCGAATGTGGCCCCATCTTACGCATGTCTAACAATGAATTGGGTGGAGGAAACATATGTATACACTCATCCTTTATTTCAGAAAAGGTGCATAGGGTGGATCCGCTATATAGATGACCTGTTCATCTTATGGCGGGGCACCCATGAGGAATTAGATGTACTAAAAGGTGATATAGAGAGGGAAGTCCCATTTTTAAGATTTAGTGCGAAAACCAGTACCACTAATATTGAGTTCCTTGACACCATGGTATATGCTTCTGAAGGAAGATTAGAGACAGATCTGTATACAAAACCTACTGATCACAACACTTTGTTGCATAGATCTAGTTTTCACCACCCTAGAATATTCAGAAGCATACCCAAGTCCCCACTCATACGAGTGAATAGAATTGTTAGTGACCCAGAGAAACGTCAGGCAAGATCAGGCCAAATGGTGGAGAAATTCATCAAGAGAGAGTATAGCCCACATGAACTTAGTCAGATTCAGGTGGATCCTACTGTTGATGCTGTAGTTAAAACTACAGGGTTTCCTAATAGGATCTCATTTGTTAGTACTTTTAGTACTATGAGTAACAATACTTTTCATATAATCAAAAAGAATTGGTTTATGCTGAAGGAAGCTTGTCCTGAGATATTGGAATTCAAAGAATTCCCTCGAGCAGCTTATTGCAAAGGTAATACCATGGGTAATAAATTGGTGCATGCTCATATTAATACCACTACCAAGGGTCAAACGTTTTTGGGCACCCCTAGGAATGGGACTTTCCCATGCCTGGGGTGTGCACAATGTAATAGCGTAATTAAAGGAGGAGAAATATCTCATCCTTACACAGGCAAGAAATTTAAGATCCCAGGGTATTTTACATGTAACTCCACATACATGGTGTACGCCCTTAAGTGCCCATGTGTCCTATTATATATAGGCAAGACCACCCAGAAGGTCAAGGACCGCTTCTGTCAGCACAAGTCTAGTATTGGTAATGGTAAATTATCTCATCTTCCTGTCCCGTCCCACCTTTTGGAAAAAGGCCATCAAGCCAATCAATTTAGATTTATGGTCATTGACCAAGCAAATAAAAAATCTAGAGGAGGTGACAGGTTGAGAGATTTATTGTACAAGGAAGCCAAATGGATTTGGCTATTAGACACTATGTCACCAAAAGGGCTTAACAGAGAATTTGACCTTATGCCATTAATTTAAAAAAAATTCTTTCTTTGATTCATTTTTCTTTGACTAAGATTATATATTTTTTATTCTATCATGCTGTTCCTCTATTCTGTGTAATTAAATTATTGTTTTTATTGTATATAGTTGTTGGACCAATCCTCCAGTCAGCCTCTAATGGGTTTAAAATTGATTTTTTTCTTCACTCAGTTGTTGTGTGATGTCATTTTGTTGCACACGCCCCTTGTGAGCCTGGGGATTGGCCCTCCACTAATTGCCTTGTGAATAAAGTCTTGTTCACAATTCAGTGTATGTAAGCTTGAGAAAGAGGCAAGTAGCCTCGAAACATTGCTCCAATAAAAGGTGTTTCCTGCTTCAAGAGTTCTACCTTCATTTTTTTTTCTAACTATTTCCTCAGACCTTGGTAGGGGGGTCTGCGAAGGTTTGAGCACCTACTCTCTGCAAATCCTGCAGTTTTACGTTTGGAGGGGATGACCCAGGAGTGCTGAACCTAACATTGACTTTACCTACATTATATGTATCAACCCCTAATCTCCCACCCCCATTGTCGCCGCTACCTACCTACACATATTAACCCCTAATCTGCCGCCCCCAACGTCGCTGCCCCTAAATCTAGGTCTAACCCTAACCCTAACACCCCCTAACTTAAATATAATTTAAATAAATCTAAATAAAATTACTATTAATAACTAGATAATTCCTATGTAAAACTATATACTTACCTATATAATAAACCCTAAGCTAGCTACAATATAACTAATAGTTACATTGTATCTAGCTTAGGTTTTGTTTTTATTTTACATGCAAGTTTGTATTTATTTTATCTAGGTAGAATAGTTACTAAATAGTTATTAACTACTTAATAACTACCTAGCTAAAATAAATTCAAATTTACCTGTAAAATAAAACCTAAAAATTAAAAAAGTTACAATAACACCTAACACTACACTACAATTAAATAAATTCCCTACATTAAATACAATTAAATAAATTAAATAAAATTAGCTAACTCACAAAAAATAACAAACACTAAATTACAGAAAATAAAAAACAAATTACAAGATCTTTAAACTAATTACACCTAATCTAAGAGCCCTATCAAAGTAAAAAAAGCCCACCCAAAATAAAAAACCTAGCCTAAACTAAGCTACCAATAGCCCTTAAAAAGGGCCTTTTGCGGGGCATTGCCCCAAAGAAATCAGCTCTTTTACCTGTAAAAAAAGAATACAAACAACCCCCCCCAACAGTAAAACCCACCACCCACACAACCAACCCCCCAAATAAAAGCCTATCTAAAAAAACCTAAGCTCCCCATTGCCCTTAAAAGGGCATTTAGCTCTATTGCTGCCCAAAGCCCTAACCTAAAAAATAAACCCACCCAATACACCCTTAAAAAATCCTAACCCCCGAAGATTCACTTACCGGGAGAAGTCTTCATCCAAGCGGCAATATGTCCTTAACAAAGCCGGCAGAAGTGGTCCTCCAGATGGGCAGAAGTGGTCCTCCTCCAACGCACAACTCGTAATCTAGCCAAAAGTTTTTTTCTGGCAGAGGCCAGAAAATCAAAGATCTTCCATCCTTGTCTTATTCTTCAGTCCTTTTCCTGGCCATCAGTAGCTCAGTGTATGGAGGTTATTGATCTGATGGTGTCAGTTATAGACATCATTACTGTTACAGAAGCATTAGTTATTTTGTTGTGAAGAGCTTATTTCCCAGCAGCAATGCCTGAACCAGCCAAGCCAGCGCCTAAGAAGGGCTCCAAGAAAACCGTAACAAGTATCATTTCATAAAGAGTTAACTTTTTTTCAGCTTTTAGAAACTATTTTCTAAATAAAAGTTTGCTGGCCTCAGCTCTAATTAAGTTAAGTGATAAAACATTCCCATTGTCTAATCACCTCCGGAGTCAGACTGCTAATTGATAAGATGGACTGCATTGTTTTTTTATGTGTAACTTGTTATCTGAAGTACTGTAATCCTATTGTGGCCTGTCAAAGGACATTGTCTCTCTATCTAAATGTGTGATGGGGGATTTTATGCTTCCCCCCCTGGGAGTGCCCTGTGTGCATGTAACCTCAATAAAAAGCAGGCTGGGCATCCCAGTCCTGAGTTCTTGATTGACCCTCAATCGCAGCATTGACTTGTTTTTGTGGGCAGAAGGGTATCCTAGCTGTACTACAGCTAAGGGGGATTATTCTACATTTGCGAGACTCATATAGAATACTATGGAAAGCAGCTTCTCCCCTCTTCAGCAATAGGGATCCAGGCTACTAAGCAGTCCATCTCTCAGCGAGACTAAGGGTAACCGTAACATTTGGCGGCAGCGGTAGGATTTTCCTGGATTTCCTAGGAGAGGTACAGAACGGATGGAGAGCGCTTACAAAAAATTGAAGCATACAACCCTAAAGGATTTACTTGAAAGCAGAGGGGGGTACACCAGCAACCGGCCGAGGAGAGAGCTGATCGCAGAATTGACCGAACTGGATCAGAGCTTCACAATGGCGGAAACACCGACCACGATTAGTGACGAAAAAAACAGGATTGTTCGGGAGAGGCTCTCACTGTACGGGCCGAACCCCTCCATGGAATTGGTACAGCAGTTGATGGCGGAAGCGGACGAGGATATACGAGAGACTCGAGCCCACGAACTCAACCTAGCGAACGCACACCGCAATGCTGAAGCCCCGCAGGTAATCATCCCTGTCGAAAATGCTGGGAGGCCCAAGATACCCTATGCAGCATTTCGACCCTTCCTAGAGAGCGAGACAGGGATTGATGAATATTTGGCGGACTTCGAAAGGCAATGTGCCCTGCACCAGATTCCCAACAGAGAGTGGCCCACGATATTGTCTGGGAAACTATCCGGGCGAGCCCTGGAAGCCTTTCGTACTCTGGGTGCTGAGGAAGTGACACAGTATGAGCTAGTTAAGGAGACACTGTTGCGACGGTACGCGTTAACTCCGGAACACGTATCGCCGACAGTTTCGGGGCACGAAAAAGAAGCCTAACGATACCCATATGGAATGAGCGCACCGAATGTGGAGAGCGGCAAATCACTGGATGAGCGGAAGTAAAGCGGTGACTGGTGAGGAAATTTTACAATTGTTTCTCTTAGAACATTTTTATAATGGCATGGAACAGCAAGGGAAGGAATGGCTGCGAGACAGGCGGCCTTCTACCTTAGAAGAAGCAGCCAAATTGGCCGATAAACATTATGACTCCCGTCTTCACGAACCCACGAACTACCGAGCTCCAGCATGGGTCGAACCCAGAGAGGTTTACCGTGCACCCCCTCGTGCTGAATTCCGAGCCCCGGTGCCCGCAGGGCCCGCCCGACACTCAGGACCACCCAATAACAGCTCTGAGCGTCCAAGACCGACTTGCCACCGATGCAAGCAACCAGGGCATTTCATAGCTAGCTGCCCCCTTAATACGCACCAGACACCCAGGAATTACAATTACCCCTCTGGGTCATATCGTCCGGCCCGGGCCCTCTGTGTTAACCAAGAGGCCCCTATGGAGGAATATTTGGGGCCGCTTCACGAGGCGGACCCTGTATATGCTGCCTCAGATAACCGCCAGCACCATCGGCAGAAGGTTTGGCTCGAGGGGCGATCTACCGAGGGATTGAGAGACACAGGGGCTACTATCACGCTGGTACAGAGTCATTTGGTGCCGGAGCACAAGCGATCCGGACAGACTGTGGCCATTAGAGTGGCGGGGGGGGGGGGGATGTGTACAAAATTCCAACAGCTAAAGTGCATCTTGATTGGGGAGCGGGAAAGGGGGCTGTGAACGTGGGCATAATGGATAATTTACCTGCCGAAGTACTACTGGGCAACGATTTGGGCCCCATGACTTCTGCCTATGCTCCAGTATGCAACAACGAGGCGGACCCAGTGACTACACGGGCCCAAGCACGGACGGAGCGAGAGCTCTCACCAGTGCGGGAGACACAGGTAAGACCTACCCCGACCTTGCCTGACATGTTAGGCCCCATACCCTGGGACACCCCAGATGCTTTCGAGACAGAGTCTAAGACTGACCCGACCTTACAAAAGTACCGGGAACGAGCAGAGACCGGAGGGGGCGGGGCAGATAATGAAACATTCTTATGGGAAAAAGGGAAACTATACCGCTGGACAGAGAAAAGGGGACAGCGTAGGCGACAGCTGGTAGTGCCCCACAAATACCGTCAAGAAATCCTCAAGATAGGCCACGACATCCCCTTAGCAGGCCACCTAGCCGTAACCCGTACCCTACACCGCATTACTCACACGTTCTTTTGGCCAGGGGTATACGCTGACGTTAGAACTCACTGTAACACCTGCGATGTGTGTCAACGAGTAGGAAGGCGAGACGATCACCCTAAAGCCCATCTAGTAAATATGCCCATTGTAGAGGAACCCTTCAGCCGGGTTGCTATTGACCTAGTGGGACCACTGGCTACCCCTAGTCCCTCCGGTAAGCGTTACATTCTTACCGTAGTGGACTACTCTACCAGGTACCCAGAGGCTGTCGCCCTATCCAACATACAAGCGGATACGGTAGCGAATGCACTAGTACAGGTGTTCTCCCAGGTAGGATTTCCAAAAGAAATCCTATCCGACCGAGGCACCCAATTTACGGCTGAATTGACCCAACAACTCTGGCAGGTTTGCAAAATTAAGTCCCTCTTGAGCTCCCCATACCACCCCCAGACGAACGGGCTGTGTGAGAGGTTCAATGGGACCCTCAAGCAAATGCTCAAGACGTTCACTCAGGAATACCGAGACTGGGAACGCTTCCTGCCGCACCTCCTATTTGCTTATCGGGAGGTGCCCCAGGAAACGACAGGGTTCTCTCCCTTCGAGTTGCTCTATGGAAGAAAGGTACGGGGACCCCTAAACCTGATCCGGGAGCACTGGGAGGGAGAGATGGACACTGACGGTGTCCCCATTGTGCCATACGTGCTGGAACTCAGGGATCGAATGGAGCAATTAGCCAAATCTGTGCGGGCTAATCTCCAGTCGGCCCAGAGAAGACAGAAAGTATGGTACGATCGGGGGGCCCGAAAGAGAATCTTCACCTTAGGACAAAAGGTGTTAGTACTTAAGCCGGTGAAGACAGACAAATTGCAGGCGTCCTGGCAGGGTCCCTACCAGGTCATAGAGAAAAAGGGAGACTCCACTTATGTGATAGCTAGCTGCCACAACAACAATCTTAGAAAGACATTCCATGTAAACATGCTCAAGGAATATTTTGAGCGACCAGAGATCAGGTTCAGATAGGAGACCGACTTAGCCCCACTGAAAGGGAGCAGCTCAACCAACTCCTACAGTCCAAACACCTCACCTTCTCCCCGAAGCCAGGGTACACTACTTTAACCACCCACCAGGTAGATACTCCGGTACAAGCTCCCTTGCGCCAGGCTCCGTACTGAATCCCCGAAGCAGTTAGGACAGGAATGAAGAAGGAGATCGATGAGATGCTCCAACTCAGGGTAATTGAGCCCTCCGATAGTCCCCGGCCTCCCCAGTTGTCTTGGTGCCCAAGAAAGATGGGACCACCCAGTTCTGCGTAGACTATCGGAGGCTCAATGAAAAAACCGTGACGGACGCTTACCCTGTGCCCAGGGTAGACGAGCTACTCGATCGTATAGCCAGGGGAAATTACCTGACCACTATTGACCTCTGCAAAGGTTACTGGCAGATTCCCCTGGCCCCGGAGGCTATCCCCAAGTCGGCATTCGTCACCCCATTCGGCTTATATCAGTTTAGGGTAATGCCGTTTGGGATGAAGAATGCCCCAGCTACATTCCAGCGCTTGGTGGATAGGCTCCTGGATGGCTTCCAGAGTTTTGCTTGCGCCTACCTGGACGACATAGCGATCCACAGTGAGTCCTGGGAGGACCACTTAGCTCACGTAGGAATGGTTCTGGATCAGATCCGGGCTGCTGGCCTGACTCTGAAGCCAGAAAAATGCCACTTTGGGATGGCCGAGGTACAGTACCTGGGTCACCGGGTGGGGTGTGGAAAGCAGTACCAGAGCCCACCAAGATAGAAGCTGTCGCCAATTGGCCCACCCCCATCACTAAGACTCAGGTCCTAGCCTTCCTGGGCACGGCAGGGTACTATAGACGGTTCGTACCAGACTACAACACACTTGCCAAACCCCTGACTGACTTGATCAAGAAGAACTTACCTCGACAGGTCCTGTGGTCTCCCCACTGTGAAACGGCTTTCCAGGCTCTCAAAAATGCTCTAATTAATGCTCCTGTCTTGGCGGCCCCAGCCCTTAACAAACGTTTTATCGTCCATACAGATGCTTCCATGTTCGGGCTGGGAGCCGTCCTCAGCCAAGTAGGCGAAGATGGAGGGGAGCATCCAGTTGCCTACATCAGCCGGAAGCTCCTGCCCCGCGAAGTCAGCTATGCAGCGGTCGAAAAGGAGTGTTTGGCTTTGGTGTTGGCATTAAAGAAATTGACTCCCTATTTATATGGGCAGGAGTTCACTCTGGTCACCGACCATAACCCGTTGGTGTGGCTGAACTGGGTCTCTGGAGATAACGGCAGGCTATTACGTTGGAGTTTATCATTGCAACCCTTCAATTTCACCATTACTTACAGACCTGGGAAACAGAATGGCAACTCCGACGGGTTGTCCAGACAAACCGACCTCAGCCCCGCATAACCAGCGGTCTGGACAGCCTTAGTCTGCCCCGAAAAGGGGTCAGACCGTGTCTGCCAGAGTGTTTCACAGAAAGGGAGCACTGTTACAGAAGCATTAGTTATTTTGTTGTGAAGAGTTTATTTCCCAGCAGCAATGCCTGAACCAGCCAAGCCAGCGCCTAAGAAGGGCTCCAAGAAAACCGTAACAAGTATCATTTCATAAAGAGTTAACTTTTTTTCAGCTTTTAGAAACTATTTTCTAAATACAAGTTTGCTGGCCTCAGCTCTAATTAAGTTTAGTGATAAAACATTCCCATTGTCTAATCACCTCCGGAGTCAGACTGCTAATTGATAAGATGGACTGCATTGTTTTTTTTATGTGTAACTTGTTATCTGAAGTACTGTAATCCTATTGTGGCCTGTCAAAGGACATTGTCTCTCTATCTAAATGTGTGATGGGGGATTTTATGCTTCCCCCCCTGGGAGTGCCCTGTGTGCATGTAACCTCAATAAAAAGCAGGCTGGGCATCCCAGTCCTGAGTTCTTGGTTGACCCTCAATCGCAGCGTTGACTCGTTTTTGTGGGCAGAAGTATGTATCCTAGCTGTACTACAGCTAAGGGGGATTATTCTACATTTGCGAGACTCATATAGAATACTATGGAAAGCAGCTTCTCCCCTCTTCAGCAATAGGGATCCAGGCTACTAAGCGGCCCATCTCTCAGCGAGACTAAGGGTAACCGTAACAATTACGTTTGCTCGGTTCCTTCTCAGGCCTCTGCAGTTGTGCATGGTCAGACAATGGAAAGGGGATTATGCGGATCTGTCTCCACGTATTGTTTTGGATCAGGAGATTAAAAAACTCTCTTCTGTGGTGGTTGTCCCAGGATCTTCTCTGGGAAATCAGCTTCCGCAGACCTACCTGGGTGATTGTGACCATGGTTGCAAGTCTTGGGATGGGGAGCTGTCTGGGGTTCATTAAGAGCTCAGGGTCTTTGGACTCGGGAGGAGTTGGTTCTTCCTATAAATATTCTAGAGCAGAGGACAATCTTCAATGCTCTTCTGGCCTGGCCTCAGTTAGCTTTAGTCCAGCTTATCAGATTTCACTTGGACAACATAACGTCCGTGGCTTACATCAATCCTCAGGGGGGGACTCGGAATTCCTTTGCCATGACAGAGGTAGCCAGGATTATTCAGTGGGCAGAGTCTCACAATTGTTGTCTGTCTGCAATCCACATTCCAGGGGTGGACTATTGGGAAGCAGATTTTCTAAGCCGACAGACTTTTCATCCAGGGGAGTGAGTATTCCATCCGGAGGCATTTTCTAACTTGATTCTAAAGTGGGGGCAGCCGGAGCTGGATCTCATGGCATTTCCTCAGAATGCCAAGCTTCAAAGGTATGGGTCACGGTCTTGAGATCCTCAGGCTGTACTGTTAGATGCTCTGGCCGTTCCTTAGAACTTCAGTTTAGTGTATGCTTTTCCTCTGTTCGCTTTCCTTCCACGGGTCATTGCTCGAATCAGACAGGAGAGGGCGTCAGTGATTCTCATTGTCCCTGCGTGGCCTCGCAGAATCTGGTATGCGGATCTGGTGGAGATGTTGTCCCTTCCACCTTGGAGACTTCCTTTACGGAAGGACCTTCTACTTCAGAGGCCCTTCCTTCATCCAAATCTCGTTTCTCTGAAGCTGGCTGCTTGGAGATTGAACACTTGATATTTCTAAGCGTGTTTTTTTTCTGAAACATTTATTGAAGCTATGATTCAGGCTCGTAAGCCTGTGTCTAGAAAGATTTATTATAAGATTTGGCATATATATTTGTACTGGTGTGAATCCAGAAGTTTTTCTTGGAATAGAGTTAATATTCCTAGGATTTTGTGTTTTCTCCAATAGGGTTTGGATAAGGTTTTATCTGCTAGTACCTTGAGGGGTCAAATTTCTGCTTTATCTATTTTGTGCATAAACATCTGGCAGATGTGCCAGATGTCAAGTCTTTTTGCCAGGCTCTGGTTAGAATCAGGCCTAGGTTTAATTTTGTTACTCCTCTGTGGAGTCTCAATTTCGTTCTTAGAGTTCTTCTTCATGCTCCTTTTGAACCTATGCATTCTTTGGATATTAAGTTTTTATCCTGGAAAGTTTGTTTTTGGTTGCTATTTCTTCTGCTTGAAGAGTTTTGGAGC